>NC_048299.1:279281108-279394997 GCF_013100865.1 Trachemys scripta elegans | reverse complement strand
CTGATGAGGTTCAACAAGGACAAGTGCAGAGTCCTGCACTTAGGACGGAAGAATCCCATGCACTGCTACAGACTAGGGACCGAATGGCTAGGTAGCAGTTCTGCTGAAAAGGACCTAGGGGTCACAGTGGACGAGAAGCTGGATATGAGTCAACAGTGTGCTCTTGTTGCCAAGAAGGCTAACGGCATTTTGGGCTGTATAAGTAGGGGCATTGCCAGCAGATCGAGGAACGTGATCGTTCCCCTTTATTCGACATTGGTGAGGCCTCATCTGGAATACTGTGTCCAGTTTTGGGCCCCACACTACAAGAAGGATGTGGAAAAATTGGAAAGAGTCCAGCGGAGGGCAACAAAAATGATTAGGGGTCTGGAGCACATGACTTATGAGGAGAGGCTGAGAGAACTGGGATTGTTTAGTCTCCAGAAGAGAAGAATGAGGGGGGATTTGATAGCAGCCTTCAACTACCTGAAGGGGGGTTCCAAAGAGGATGGAGCTCGGCTGTTCTCAGTGGTGGCAGATGACAGAACAAGGAGCAATGGTCTCAAGTTGCAGTGGGGGAGGTCCAGGTTGGATATCAGGAAAAACTATTTCACTAGGAGGGTGGTGAAACACTGGAATGCGTTACCTAGGGAGGTGGTGGAGTCTCCTTCCTTGGAGGTTTTTAAGGCCCGGCTTGACAAAGCCCTGGCTGGGATGATTTAGCTGGGAATTGGTCCTGCTTTGAGCAGGGGGTTGGACTAGATGACCTCTTGAGGTCCCTTCCAACTCTGAGATTCTATGATTCTATGATTCTATGATACATCTTTACATCCCCACATTTACGCACTTCTACCTTGCTTTTCCTAAAATGAGTTAGGGTACAGAGGTGCCAGTAGATGGGGAGAAGCAGCCATGACGCTCCTCTCTTTGAAAAATCCTTAATGTTACCTTACCAATTGCAACTGTTGAGGAAGCCAGAACTGTAGCAATAGTGAGGCTCTCCACATTCCATCCCCTGCCTTATATTGATGACTTTGTAATCTTTACATTGATTCTAGCTCAGAGGACACAGGGGTAAATACACATGCAAAAAAACAGCTTCAAAGGACAGTTTTATAAAGAGGATACTGTATCCAATTTCATCCCCTCTTATCAGTCTCCCCAAGTTTCAGCTGCCCATTGGCTAGTCCTGATACTCCCAATCCAAACTTCACAGATTGACTGTTAGCTCTGGCGTTATCTCTTTTAAACTCTGAAAGTCTAAAAAGCTGCCAGAAAGTAGATAACAAACAGGCGAAGACAAATCAAACATCTGCATGAAAGCAGTGATTTGCAGGGCTGATCCCAGGTTCCCAAAATGGCTCCCGGTATTTTTTCAGTGCAACATATCAAGGATACAGAGTGGCTTAGAACAAACCCAAAATCTAGCTAACATATTATTCTCCAGATGTAGCAATGCTCATTTCCTGAAGCCTCTAGAAATAGTATCTACACATCAGTCTTATAAAACTTCCTTTCACAAGAGGAATTTTATGTAGTTTTGTTCATCATAAAGCTCCCTTGAAAATTTAAAAAGAGTGGGATACCAAATTAGGGGGAAAGGACTTCACTATGAAGAGTATATGCATTTCTATCTCTTAAGACCAGCTACATTTCTAGCCAAACTAGACCCTTTTGTAATTAGTTACACACTCTTGGTACACTCAATTTTCATAATTGTTGAATTAATAGATTGTGAATAAGCCTACACAGTATGGTTTATCTGACGATCTCCGAGTAAAATGACTGAGCTATCATTCTGCGCATTAAGCCACAGGAAACCTTCCAGCAGGCCCATCCCACCTTTGAGAGATGTTGCAAGGTTTGACCCATTATCCTATGCATCAGAATGACATGACTTCAGCTGTAAACTATTTGGGGCAGGGACAGTGTCTTCATCTGTGTTTGTACAGCACCTAGCGCTCAATGCTACCTGCTGCTCCCCTAGACCACAACTGGAACCTCAGTTCCAATTAACACTATCTAAATGTTTTGTGCATTTCACATATTCTAAAATCATTTAAAAAAAACTCATATAGAGTCAGTTTCACTTTTAAAATGATCACTGGACCTTGCCAACAGTATGTTTTAAAAATCTAATGTTATTTTGCCTTTTTCTGAGGAGGGTCAATTGGTGTCCTACTATTAATAGCAGCACATTACCACTTATTGGGAAAGTAAAGCTCTTGGGTGGAACTATTTGAACTCTGAGCCGTACGCCAAAATAGGTTGAACAAGCTGTGACCCAGAAAATCAATGTGATTGAAACGGAAGCAACAAGCCCATTGCAATCTTCCCAGTGTGAACAAATCGCTTTTGCAATTCTACCAAAAAAAGGCTGCAGGATCAGTCATTTAGAATTTCTCAGAAAAAATTACCACTAAGATGGCTGGAGTGAAGCCATCAACTGAGCAAACTGGGAAATGCCAGTGGAGTTCCCAGCCAATAAGGTCTTGTTTGTGTAACAGCAGGTGGGATCGAACCTGGGGTCTCTGGAGCTTCTACCACATGAACTAGAAGCCAACCGTCTGTTAGCTAAGGCTGTAGAGAACACTCATTTTCTCTCTCTCTCTCCCCAAGTGATCTCAGTGCCCATAGATGGGACAGAACACCACACCCAGGTGGTGTGTGGGTTACATTTGCACAAACATTTCTCTGCCAATTCCCCACGGCTGCTCTAGCACCCCAGTGGAAGCACTAGTGTAGGCAAGGCACAGGCATTTTAACCTCCATGCCATCTATTGGTTCAACTCAGCAGTGAACAGCTTCAGTTAAAGCCGCTCAGTGCTTCCCGATGGACCAGATAAATGGGCAGGATCAAGCCCCATGCAAACTCCCGTACGATGGGCCAGCATTTGATGGAACACTGGCTTTTGAATGCCCCAGCAGCCAATACTAGCCGTGACAGAGAAGTCTTCCCATTTTAGATATGCGGGGCCAGATCCTCAACTGATGTAAACTGGCAGAGCTCCACTGAGTTCAATGGAGCTACAATGGTTTACATCAGCTGAGGGTCTGGCTTCCTGCACCATTCACCCCTGTTCTGTGTGCACACTGAGACATTTAAACTTCTCTAGCAAACCATTTATTTAGAAAGATCTTTATCTGCCATATCCTTTATTGGTTGTGACACTTGGCTATGCCCGGGCATATAAATTAGCCTTTCCTATGTATTTTTATTCTTGTGAGATTTGATATATTGACACTTTAGGAAGAAATGGCGGGTTGTACTGTACAGGAAAATTCCCTTAGGGTGACTAAACAAGGTCTCAGACCCACTGGACCAGTGTGTATTGGGGGAGTAATACCCCTCAACACCAAAGTAGGGGGAGCCTTTAGAAAAAGTAGATTAGCCTCATTAAAGGGAGCCAGCCACTTCCAGGAGGAGAACTGAGCTACTGAGAGGACAGAGAGACCGGCTCGCTCCTTGGCAGCAGGCCATGTACTGGGGGAGAGAGAAAGGAAGAAAGCAAAAGGAGCGGACATAGATTCTGACATGCAAGGTCACAGCTGCCAACTTTTGACCCTTGTAACAAAGTCATCGAGTCTGCTCTGCAAGGCTCTGTGCAGCCTCTGTCTGAATGACATCAAGTACATTCTTTTCTCCCTTGTCCTATTTTTCTCTCCAATAAAGGGCACCTAGTATAAATGCAACTAGTTTGGATTCAACCTAGTACTGAGGAAAAGTGTTGGCTGTCTGACCCAGGAAGGAAGGAAGAAAGGCAAAACCTTAGTGGAAGAGAAAACAGGTAAGTGGAGTGCAGGATTGACTGGTAATTAATGGTCATAAAAGAAGGAAAGGGAAAAGCTGGGATTCTTACCCAGAGAGATACCACAGAAGGTGGACAATGGTCCATATGCTGGCATAGTCAGCAGACCATAGTAGTGAAGGGATAGTTACTCGCTATTACAGTATGTTATTTATACAGCTCTATAAGAATGCCTGGTGACTTACAGTCACAAGACATGGGCCCTGCCACAGAGAGCTTAACATTTAAGTTTTGAAATAAACATCAGGCATTTGGAGTAGTGGTAGAGGGGGACAGATTCCACAAACAAGATAACAAACCTAAGCCCCCATACATACGTGACACGATGGATCAACTTTATTTTTCATGATTTGTCAACTCAAGTTGATATATGCGGACAAACAATGCAGACAGCTTTGTGAAATGCCATCACCATTCTGCCGATTTCACAGACTCCTCAACGTGAAGGAAACTAGAGTGAGCCATTGTAAATCAGAAAAAAATATTAAAATTGCAACCTTAAAAATGTCCACGATGGACCAGATTTACTGCGTGTACCAACACTCAGATGACTGCTTGCTCCTGCACAAAATGCCTGTGATGAACAGCATTCAGTTGGGAAATCTCTGGAAAGCAGTGGAAACCAAGAAAGCGCTAACAGTGAAAAGATTTACTAATTTACTAAGGATGGTGACTGCACAAATAAAGGGAGCCAGTCTCTCTGGTGAAGCTTCCTTGAATATGGGCAATAAAAGTGCACAAGGAAGGGCAAGTGATCTGAAGAGTATACATTATTAAGCTATAGCGTGATCAGAGATTTGGGGGAAGTATAAGGGAATAGACATCACCTGGGGTCTGAAGAAAAATGCACATCCTTACTCTGGACATACTAGCATAGGAATAAGCATGAACCAATCACAGCCATGATTCAATAGTTCTTTGTTACTAAGATTAAGCACCTGTCTGTGCGGTCACACAGAGCAACCACAGACTGGACTTTCCATGGGCACCAAGAGGCTACCATTTTCATATTACAGGAAAATTCTCCTACTCATAGCCGCTCCTCTGCAGTCTAAGAGGAACCAGGGCTGAAAATTCCAGCTGCTCAAAACAGGTGGATTCCCACTGCCTTTTGAAGCAAGAAAAATTTGCCACCTGTTAGCCTCCTGACATCCCTTGATTTATCATCACTGCTGCACTTGGAATAATGGGTGGAAAGTTACTTCCTCCTGTGTGCCAGTGAGCTAGGACGACAGTCTGCAGTAATGTTAGTGCATGCTAAGAGGGAGGAGTGTATGGTAGAAGGCTGAAGATAAAGCCAGTGCAATTTGTCTCCATCAGCTAGTGGGGCTACTAACTAAACAATTCATCATTAATTTTTTTAGCCTGAAACTTATTAAACTTTTAAACTAAGTTGTGTAGACAAACTGTTTTCATGCATTTAGAGTTCTCATGTCTATGTTGTTGGATTGGGGAGGATCCCCTTCCACCTGACCCCAGGTGGATGTTAAAAATGAACACCCTAAGCCTCCTCCCCCCCCCCCACATTAATATCAGATAACCCCATGTTACAAAGCATTACCCTTGCTAGTGGCATGGTAAGATTTACTACATTAATCTACTATCTATTATTAAAAAAAACAAGTGATGAAAGCTCTTTGAGGAAGCAAAAAGATAAGCATAAAAATGACATCATCCAAACACAATCAGCTCATAAGGGGAACAGAAGGAAAGGTGCAGTTTGCAAAAAGCAGAGCATTTCCACTTTTCTCAGCATTATAAAGACAGATTTATAACTGCAGCCTAGATCTCTGTGCAAAACAAGCCACATGTGGAGAGTGGGGGGTTGGGGCCCCTTCCCCCATTTTGCTGCCAGAACAGGTGACAGGATATGAGAAAAGCAACTCACTCCTCAAACAAGTGCATGCAAAACCAGAACTGAACTGATGGGAAGTGCCTGCTCTCCACATTCAAACCTAGCCATATGCGGTTATTATAAATCACTTCTACAGCACACCTCTTACCCAGGCACAGAACCCAACAGTTCAGCACAGTTGGGGAGAAATCTGTCATTTAATTTGTCAGTTTGATAAAAATCAGACACGATTGTAGAATATTTTTCCTCTAAGGGAAGAAGGAGGGCTTATATGCGTCGGTAAGAGCCTTGAATATGGAACCATTGATTGCACACTTTAACCTCTCAGCAGTTCCCTACTCTCCTGAGACCAAACACACACTGAAGGAGATGGCAGTTCATTGCCCTTCTAAGTACCACGTACGTGCTAAATACAGTAGGAGTCTCTGTCCTTTACACACTTTCTACAGGACCTTGGACAAACTATCAAATTGGCTCGCTTTTCCTGTTCCATACAATCAACAATATAATAAAATTAGTATTATGGTAGTGCCCAGAGAACCCATATCAAACTCTAGGTACTTATGCAGGGCACTGTATTTTGTGAGCACTTACCAGTTCTTTCCTCAGTACTGCTATGAGGTACAGAAATATCTTCATTTTACACATGGGGAAAGAGATTAAGTGACTTGCCTGAGGCCACACATTTAGTCTCTTGCCACAGCCAGGAACTGAACCCAAGTCCCCAGGGTCCCAACTCCAGTACATTAGACACCACCATTTTCCCACAGGCTGTTCAAACACAAATGGTCCCTGATCTGAGGAAATTACAGCCTAAGAACAAGATGCAACAAGTGGGTGAAATAAAACAGCTGGTGAGACCAGGGAAGGAAGAACAGAGGTAACAATGATAATCCATGTAGCCACGTGTTCCTGTGTGTATTTAGACAGCGTCAATTTTGTTTAATTATAAAGAAAATGAATAAAATAGCTATCAATGGCCTCACTCTGAGCTGGGATAAACACACATACTTGTCAGAAGATAGTATTGTAAAATCAAATTCTGAACAGATACAATATAACACAGAAAATGGAAAGGTGTAACAAAACGCCAGTGCAGGGAGATAATTGAAGGTATTTATGGAGCTTTTAGAATGTGCGTGTGTGTGTTCACACACACACACACACACACACACACACAACCACGGGTAGGCAACCTATGGCATGCGTGCCGAAGGCAGCACGCGAGCTGATTTTCAGTGGCACTCACACTGCCCGGGTCCTGGCCACCGGTCCGGGGGGCTCTGCATTTTAATTTAATTTTAAATGAAGCTTCTTAAACATTTTAAAACCCTTATTTACTTTACATACAACAAAAGTTTAATTATCTATTATAGACTTACAGAAAGAGACCTTCTAAAAACGTTAAAATGTATTACTGGCACGCAAAACCTTAAATTAGAGTGAATAAATGAAGACTTGGCACACCACTTCTGAAAGGTTGCCGACCCCTGGTGTATACCTATATATTATACAACATGCCACAGGGTAACCTTTCAAGCCAGATTTCCAATAGTATTATTTCTAATCTATTTTTCATGGTCATAAGTATTAGACTATATTGAATGCTTTTTGTGGTTAAGTTGCACTAAAAAGGTGTCAGAAGGAAATGTAGAAAGCCAAACCATTTCCAATAACTTCCTAGCTGTGCTCTTACAAAAGCTGGAAAGTTCAAAGTCACTGATCCAAAAAAACTGTATTCCCATAATTGTCGCAATACGTGTCTGCTCTTTAACCCTAAGCACAAACTCAGCAATATCAAGGCAGCCCTAAATGGACTCTTAGAACATTTCAAACGCTGAAGAGAAAATTCTGCAGAAATGCATGCAAGCCTGGGGAATCTGACTTGGACATATTAGTTTACGAGAGGAGTCTGGGAAACAGAACATAACTAACATATCCTAGTATCAGGGCTATTAACACAAATCATGCTGATTTCATGTGAAATGCTCTTGCACCAAACCATGTATCAAAACAGTACATTTCCTTGTAGAAAGGGCAAATCTCTCTCCGATTTCCCTGGAAAGAGTAGATTTGGCAAGTGTGAGAACATTAGCCAGGCTTCTAGCTACTCGCTCATGTGCCAGAGGCTCAGTGCCAGGTTTCACAGGTTCTCTGCGTTAGCCATTACCCAGCAAGTGAGTCATACCTGAGAGGGCTAGTCTGGCTCCCTTCCAGGAGGGCTATCCGGTGCCAACTGTTACCCAGGTCGGGAGAGAGGGAAAGAAGGAGAGACGAGACTGTTCCTGGTTATTATTAATATTTGACATTTATATTATGGGATCTCTAGGAACTACCAATCAGGATCAGGGCCCCACCGGACTAGGCAAAGGAAGCGAGCCCCAGCCCTGCCCTGCTGGACTTACAGTCATATTCCTACTAGAGATTCCTCCTCTTATACTCAACTAGTAGAACATGCAAACAGACTACCAGTACAAAAGCTTATTGCATTTATTCCCCAGCCCACTCCTTCCCCGTCATCTGCCTCAGCCAACCTGCACTGCCCATGCTGGCTCAGAGTACCCTCCATACCCCGACTCATGCCATAGAAATAGCACTTCCCTATAAAAAACTGAAAGGGATCTGCTGATATCTAGGGAGGCAATTCCACATTCAAAGATTTGGGATTCACCCACCCGCCACCCAACTGGGCTCTGGCAGCTGCTGAATGAGTCTCTGGCCTGGTCTACACGACACAGTTTGGTCAACGTAAGCTGCCTTACCTACCAGGTCCCTTCTGCCAACAAAACGCGCCTGCTACATCAACTGAATTGCTACACCTCCATGAGAGGCGCAGCACTTAATTCAATGTTGTTAGGTTGACATAGAGGCGGTGTAGACACTGTGTTGCTTAGGCAGCGTAGACACTGTGTTGCTAAATTGTCCTCCAAGAGGTGTCCCACAATGCTCCACTGTGACCATAGATTCATAGATTCTAGGACTGGAAGGGACCTCGAGAGGTCATCAAGTCCAGTCCCTTGCCCTCATGGCAGGACCAAATACTGTCTAGACCATCCCTGATAGACATTTATCTAACCTACTCCAGAGATGGAGATTCCACAACCTCCCTAGGCAATTGATTCCAGTGTTTAACCACCCTGACAGTTAGGAACTTTTTCCTAATGTCCAACCTAGACCTCCCTTGCTGCAGTTTAAGCCCATTGCTTCTTGTTCTATCCTTAGAGGCTAAGATGAACAAATTTTCTCCCTCCTCCTTAGGACACCCTTTTAGATACCTGAAAACTGCTATCATGTCCCCTCTCAGTCTTCTCTTTTCCAAACTAAACAAACCCAGTTCTTTCAGCCTTCCTTCATAGGTCACGTTCTCTAGACCTTTAATCATTCTTGTTGCTCTTCTCTGGACCCTTTCCAATTTCTCCACATCTTTCTTGAAATGCGGTGCCCTGAACTGGACACAATACTCCAGTTGAGGCCTAACCAGCGCACAGTAGAGCGGAAGAATGACCACTCTGGTAAATGTTTTCAACTCCACTGCCCAGTAGCTAGGTACACAGGAAACAGCCCCTCCCTTGTTAAAGGACTGAACTTTTCAATTTCCATTTCTGTTTTTTGGCATGGAGAGCTTGCCTGCACAACTAATCATGGCAGCTCCACCCTCCAAACACTCTCTAGCCTGGAGTATACAGGCGATGGTGGATCTTCTTCGTCTGTGGGGTGAAGAGGCAATGCAAGCATAGCTCCGATCCAGCAGCAGAAACGTGGACATCTGCGAGCAGATCACATGGAGCATGTGGAAGAAGGGCTATACCAGTGGTCCTCAATGTGGTGTATGCGGACGCCATTGCGCCCACTGGGGCATCTACGTGCGCCCGCCTACTGCCGAGGAGCGCGGCCGCCAGACAAGCAGCCGCCAAAATATCACCGAGAAGCAACGTCAAGAAGCATCGCCGCCGAAATGCCACTGCTTCTTGGCGGCGCCGCCTCTTGATGACGCTGCTTCTCAGCGACATTTCGGCGGTTGCTTGTCTGGCGGCCGAGCTCCTCAGCAGCATTTCGTCTGGCGCCGGCCACACCAAAAGGTTGGGGAGCACTGGGCTATACCATGGACACGCAGCAGTGCAATGTGAAAAGTCAAGGAACTGCAGCAGGCATACCAGAAGGCAAAGGGAGGCAAACAGTCGCTGTGATGCAGCACTTCAGACACGCCACTTCTACAAGGAGCTGCATGTGATTCTCAGTGGCAACCCCACCACAACTCGTAAGAGCAACATGGCTATCTCTGAGGAGTGGGAGTCCCAGGCCAGGCCAGGGCAGGTAACACCGAGGAGGCAGCTCTGGAGGAGGAGGAGGAGAATGGGAGACAGGCGAGCAGAGAATCCATTCTCCTGGAAAGCCAGGAGCTGTTTGTAACCCCGGAGCAGTCCAGCCAGTCACAGAACAGCAGCATGGCCAAGCACGATGGTGGGGAAGGAACCTCTGGTGAGTATGCAATATCAAGTAATAATTTGGAATCACATTGGGATGGGTTGGATCACAGAACCCCCCTTGGGAGCTGCCCCCTGATGTGCCAAGACTACCTCTGCCCCTGCCTTCTTGCCCTGTCAGCTTAGGACTTCAGTGCCCTGCCTGGTTTGAGCCAGACTCACTAGCCTGCTGCAAACCCAGACCAAAGTCTTTATCACGTCCCCTAACAGCTGTAGGCTTGACTGAAAGCAGCTAACAGAGGTGTTCTTGTCTTTAACACTCAGATGCCCACCTCCCAATGGGGTCTAAACCCAGATAAATCCGTTTTACCCTGTATAAAGCGTATACAGGGTAAACTCATAAATTGTTCGCCCTCTATAACACCGATAGAGAGATATGCACAGCTGCTTGCCCACCCAGCTATTAACACATACTCTGAGTTAATAAGTAAAAAGTGATTTTATTAAATACAGAAAGTAGGATTTAAGTGGTTCCAAGTAGTAACAGACAGAACAAAGTGAATTACCAAGTAAAATAAAATAAAACACGCCAGTCTATGTCTAATACAGTAAGAAACTGAATACAAATAAGATCCTCACCAGTTCCAGAATGCTCCGTTTTACCGACTAATCTCCTTTTAGTCTGGGTCCAGCAATCACTCACACCCCTTGCAGTCACGGTCCTTCGTTCCAGTTTCTTTCAGGTATCTTTTGGGGTGGAGAGGCTCTCTCTTTAACCAGCTGAAGACCAAATGGAGGGGTCTCCCCTGGGCTTAAATAGACTTTCTCTTGTGGGTGGAGACCCCCCTCCTCCCTCCTATGCAAAGTCCAGCTACAAAATGGAGTATTGGAGTCACCTGGGCAAGTCACATGTCCATGCATGACTCAGTTCCTTACCAGCCAAGCCAAGCCACATTCCTGGGAAAGTCCAGATGTGGATTGGTGTCTCCAAGTTCATTGTTGGCTTAAGTGTTCCTTGATGGGACACTTACTGAGAATATTTTTTTCTCAGGAAGCTGACCAACTGCTTCACTACAGCCTACTTAGAATCAAACAAGTAGGCAGCCAATATTCATAACTTCGAATACAAAAGTGATCCATGCATACAAATAGGATTAATAGATTCAGTAGATCATGATGTTTACAGAGATATGTTACATGGCATATGTAGCATAAAAACACATTTTGTGTGTGTGTGTGAGAAAATAAATGGATATTTCCATAAAGCCTTATGGGTGGCACCGTCACACATATATTCTATTTTTAATTAAAAATTAACAAGGTAGAGTAGCTATCTGCTTCCCAGTAGCCACATCAGTTAGGCAGAGGGTGACCCACGAAAAAGACTGTTTATGTACATAAGGATGGCCCAGGAATCCTGAAGCTCCCCAGGAAACTTACATTAAGAAACTCTGCAATCCATTGCAGAAGGTTTCTGGGGAAGGCCGCCTATTTCTTCCACCTTCCCACGCTACTCAAGTATTAATTCAGCTGGCATCATCGCAGTACACAGCATAAGGACCCGGTCTGTACCCGGACACTTGCAGCATCTCGTTCCCTTCCCACCCCTGAGGGTGTCAGCTAGGGTCACCTGGGGGAGACGGTGGTAGTTTTCATTTCAACTGCTTGGACCGCAAACAATAGTGCCTCTGCTCCTCCCCGTCCCATTGTGGGGGAAGGGGTGGAAAATCACAGTTTCCAAAACACGGCTGTAGTTTGGGTGGCAGAGGTCGGTGCTGACCTTAGTAACTGCAAGCCTCGGGTGATGGCAAGCAGCGGTGTCACTGGGGAGGTTTGGGGGAAGGGAAATTCGGTGGTGCCCACTCGCTGCCACAAGCAACCCCCAGTGCAGCCTCTGCCAAGGCTTGCAGTTAGGGAGGGTCAGCGCTGTTCCCCGATCTCCAGACAACGTCCATGTTACAAAGGGGAGGTGGCACAGCCCCCTGCCCACCTCTGGTTCCGCCGTGGGTTGCACATCCAATGATGCTGGCGGGCCGGCGCCCATGCCCCTGGGCCATACTCAGCATGGCTGGGACAGCAAACCAATTCAATGAATAGCTTGTGTAAATGAAAACGTTCTGCCTTAAACGTCTGTGAAATATAGGGAGTGATTTTTACATAGCAACTCTGCACTAGACCCTGGGTCTGTACTGACAATGGTTGCTTTGTGCTTCCCAGGAGTTACAGCTCAAAGTGTGGCCTTCTGCTCTTCCTCCACGCCAGCGGAGAGGCTCTCCCAGGTAAGATGAAGGCAAAAAAGAGAACCTGCGATGACTAAGGCTAAGATTATGTCACTGAGGTTATCCATGACTTCCAGTGATCTTCGTGACATTGGGGACCATGCAGCAGCCCAGCCTCTGTGAGTGGCAGGAGACCCTCCCATGGCTGCAAGCGGTGGGGCCCCCCCAATTGACTGGCTGCCGCCGGCGACCCCTGAGCTGCCCAGCTGCTGCTGGCAGGGGTCCCTCCTGCAGTGACTCAGCCGCCGTGAGCAGCCGGGCCCCCCCCCCCCCCGCAGCCACTAGTGGCAGAGGGACCCCGGAGCTGCTCAGCAGCCATGGGGGAGAGCCCCCTGCAGCTCCCCAGCCACCCCACCCCCACAGCTCCCAGCTGCCCCCCCGCAGCTCCCAGCTGCAACAGACAGCTGGCTCCCCCCACGCCGCCTGCGACAGCAGAAGGACCCTGGAGCTGCTCAGTGGCCAGGGGTGGGGGCCCCCTGCAGCTCCCCTGCTGCCATGGGGGACCCCCCCACACCAGCTCCAGCCCCGCAGGTTGGCTGGGGACCCCTCCAAGCCACTGGGCAATGGGGTCACTGCAGCTCCCGACCACTGGGGGGGGGGGGAAGATAGGGTGCTGGATCCTCCTCCCTCCCCATTTTGTCAGGGACGTTTTTAGTAAAAGTCAAGAACAAGTCACAGGCTTATTGCCCATGACCCGTCCATGACTTTTACTAAAAATATCCATGACAACATCGTGGCCTTAGTGATGACATGTGTACCGAAATTATGAAACACCTCTGGGACAGTGGACACCAAGCAAAGAGCGTGGAGGATTTCTCTCTGAAAAACTGGACATGGTGAGCAGGAGAGCAGCCTAGGAGAGCGAGCATGGCACACAGCAGGAGATGCTGGGGATTCTGAAGGAACAGACAGACCTGTTGGGGCATCTGGTTGACCTTTAGGAGAAACACCTTGAGGCTCTCCCTCTGCAGCACCTGCCAATGGCATTCCAATATCTTAGTATTCCCCCTCCCCCAAATGTTCCAGGAGGCGAGGGAAGGAAAATGTAATATCCCTTCCCCGCAACCCTGGGGGAGGGTCCTAAGAATAAAAGCCGCACATACAATGATGTGCGACAGGCAAGACTGCTGTGCTTTTAAAGACAAGATGAATGTGTTCTTCCTCTTTCAATTTTATTCCAACGTGTGTTCAAGGTTAAATTCTATTTGTGATCTTTACGTTTCAGGATGTTACTCAATAAAGGTCCATGTCTTGAGAATGAATTCATCTTTATTAATTTAAAATGTGTGTGTGGGGGGGAGAAGAGACGACACAGGGAAACTCCGGCAATGGAGAGCAAAAACTGCAGAAGGCAAAACCCCAGCTGTCACAGCAAGGTTCACAGTACGGGAAGGCACAATACACAGAAGCGGCACACATTACTGTGGGTCATTACTGAAATGGGTTTTCAAAGCCTCCCTGAGACACAGTGCTCCACCCTGAGCTCTTCCTATAGCCCTGGTATCTGGCTGCTCAAAATTAGCAGACAGCCATTCCACCTCCACACCCCACCCCTGTGGAAGCTTTTCTCCCTTTGCCTCACAGATATTATGAAGCACAGAGCCGGCAGCGATAAGAACGGGGATATTGCTTTCACTAACCTAGTAAGCAAACTGTGCCTGCAACCCTTTAAACAGCCAAAGATCCATTCAACCACCATTCTCACTTGATGAGCCTATTGTTGAACCGATCCGTGCTACTGTCCAGGTGTCCAGTGAATGGCTTCATGAGCATGGGAGTAAGGGGTAGGCTGGGTCTCCCAGGATCACTACTGGCATTTCAACATTGCCAATGGTGTTTATTCCCGAAAGCAAGTCCCTGCTTGCAGCTTTCTGAACAGACCTGAGTTCTTAAAGATGCACGCGTCATGCACCCTGCCTGACCATCTCACGTTGATGTTGTTAAATGGCTGTGGTGATCTACCTGTGCTTGCACCACCACTGAAAAGTCTCCCTTTGTTTATGTGCTCTTTGGCAAGGTGGTCTGGTGCCATGATAGGGATATGCATGCCATTTATTGCCCCACCACAGTTAGGGAACCCCAGTGCGGCAAAACCATCCAATATCTCCTGCACATTGCCCCGAGTCGCAACCCTTCTTAGCAAAAGGTGATTAATGGCCCTACATACTTGGACAACGACAGCCTCACAGTGGATTTACCAGCTCCAAATTGATTCCCCAATGACCGGTAGCAGTCTGGCATTGCAAGTTTCCACACAGCGATCGTCACTCGCTTCTCCACTGTGAGAGCAGGTTTAATTTCAGTGTCACTGCACTGCAGGGCTGAGGAGAGCTCTGCACATAGTTCCTGGAAAGTGGCCTTGCACATATGCTTGTCATCCCATAACTGCATAATGATGTGATCCCACCGATCAGTGGGTGTTTCTCGGGACCAGAAATGGCGCTCAACTGTGTTCAGCTGCTGCCCAGCTGCCAGCAGCAACCGGGAATTGTTTCGTTCTATGGCTTCCTGCAGGCCTGCTTGAAGGACATCGCAACGTTCCGCCCAGTGGCTTTGGAAATACTGCAGGAAAAATCATGTGGTGTTTGTAATGCTTGCAACAACCCTGCACAACCGAGTGGGGTCCATGCTTCTCGGGATATGGCCTATGCGTAGTTATGCCAGTCTTTTGAAAAAAGGCACGAAATATTATGGTTCCAGCTGAAATCAGGGGAAGGAGGGAGAAAACATTGAAGCCATGTTCCCAGTCCCCACTGAGAGAATGTTTTGGTCCCATGGAGGCATTGCAGGCCCTTCCCAAAACCCCCTATGGCAAGTTGCACTGTGGAATAGCTATGAACAGTGCACTGTTTTCTGCATCGATGCAAACACTGCTAGTGAGGACGTGCTCCACTGACATAGGGCGTGTGGTGTGGACACGCACTACCGACTTAAGTCTACTTCAGTTAAGTGCAACAGAGGGTCCTGTGGCACCTTTGAGACTAACAGAAGTACTGGGAGCATAAGCTTTCGTGGGTAAGAACCTCACTTCTTCAGATGCAGTTAAGTGGACATCTTAACTTCTTCAGTAAAGTGGACATCCAGCTGCTGCAGTAATTAAGTTTGTAGTGTCGACATGCTCTCTGGCTTCTCCTACCACCTCAAACGGGCGCTGGGGATGCCTACCCAATGTGGTTTCCCAAAGAAGGTACGGGAAGCTAAGCCAAGCCACTGGAGCCATCTCCAGGGAATAGATTTAGAGTGGAAGGAACCTAACCGGTCTCTCCCCGACCTCTCGCAGGCGAAAGGACTGCTCTCCTGGTACATACACTTCTCCTTCCTGCTGGTTGGGTTCCTCCCCAGAGGAACGAGTTCCAAGAGCCAGCTCCTTTGTTAAAGCGCCAGTCCCACCCCCACATCTATAAAATGGGGATAATGAAACTTTCCCGAAATTCCTCCCTTTACGAGGTGCTGTGTGACCTATGAAGTAAAAGCCCCATAACAGAGCCAAAAATTTATAGTTTAGTCACCTTAATCCTCACACCAATAAATTCACACTCAAGTGAGAAAGTTCCTGGGGCTTACTATGGTGTATTTAGCCATGAGTGTTTTCATGGAAGAGCACCTTTAAATCAGAGTCGTCTGCTTGCCAGGGAGAGCAGAGCTGGGAGTTTGATTTAAGGCAGACCATCTATTGGAGGTGGTTTGTGTTTGTCCCTTGCTGTTTGCCTTCGTTAAAGCAAGAGTCATGCGGACAGAGAGGGCAGAAAAAACATTTTGCATTTTGACAAGTCTGACAGCTACAAGAATCAGAGTGATTATTTGAAAGCTCAGTGCAGTTTTTCTATTCATGGAAAATTCAAAAGTCTACAATTAAACCCAATTCTCTTGTTTTTGACGGTAATTACGGTAACCAGACGCTCACTTGTAAACCGCCACACATTGTTTTCAAAATAATATATTGTTTTTTAAAAAACTCTAAGAGCTGGAGCTGCACAAAGAAACAAAAGGCCCTTTAAACTTCCATTTGCTAACCTGGTGCTAAAACAAAGCCAGAAGCCCAGGGGCCTGCTCCTCAAACCTCACAGTCCTTTCACCAAGCTTTACAGCTATTCAAAGCAACAACCGTCAGAGTGTTGCGAGTGGCAGCAGCTCTACCTGACGCTGCGCAACAAGGAGCTGGGAGCCAGCACTCTGGTGCTGAACATTAGAATGGTCGACACTCGTACAAGTGGCGGCAGCGTACCCCTTCCCTCGGCAGCAATACACATGGGACACCTCTGGTAGGAGCAGAGCTGTTCTCGGTTCTCTTTCTAGATGTTAGGAGCTGGCTGGTGTCTATTGCAACACTACCCTCTCCTGGATGAAATCAGAACTGCTCAAGTGTGTATCATTTGCCCTATAGTGCAAAAAGCCCTTCTCCATCCTGAACTGAAGGACCTAGATTCTTCCACAGCTGCTGCACTGAAGTTCTAGGTAGCCACATTATGCAGCCCAGACAGTCATAACCTCTTAGGTAGGCACAGATTTGTTACCATGAGGTCAGATAAGGAAGGCCCTGTTGCAGGGTAGGTTACTGTTTAAGCTGTTAATGATATTGATGTTTAATTACTTTAATCCATTTTAACAACACATTTACTAAAATTAGCTAGATGAATAGCTCTGATAGTATTATTTGTACTGAATTACACTCATTCATGCTATTTAACCTATTTTACTGGAGCTATATATTAATCGGAGTAGGAAGTGTAACTGACTGCTCACACTGGGAATTCAGTAGAGGAAGATGTAGTCTAATGTGACCGAAGATCTGCAAGTATCTATATCACAGTCAGAGGAAAGAATCTCCTGAAAATAGAAAGCCCCAAGCAAATATTCTCCAGTCATCACAACAGGGGCTACTTTTCAGTTACTTTTTCCATTTCCTTTTTTAAATGCAAAATCGTATTTATTCTATGCAGGAGTGAAATAGACAAAGATGATGTGAAGTGCAGTGACCAATACAACAGTTCTTGTATTTGTTTATATAGTACATTCTGGCCAGTCCATGGTAACAGATGGGAATGTCTGAGCTTGGTTTCTGGCAGGAACAGATCAGTCTGGAAAACACCAATGTACTTCAAAATTGCCTTTCCATTAACCAACAGAGGTTCCTAGAGCACACAGTTTGGAAATTAGCCTGCTAGCTCACGGAGAAGCTCCACTTGGATGCATTCCCAGATCCCCGCCACCCCCCACAATAGTTGGTACTCACTCCAGCTTTACCTAGGCTTGTCCCCAACATGCTTCTCTTCACACAACTGAGCTCATTTGGTAGCTTTATCCAGAGAAGTTAAGTGACTTATCGAAGGAGGAACATGGAGACTTGCAGAAAAGCTGGAAATAGAACCCAGGTTCCCCCAGTTGTAAGAACTAGCCAAGCCGCTCTCAAATAGAAATAGGGGAAATAGAGCCTGATTTACCAGGAATACCTAGCAGCCTAGTGATCAAGCATCTGCCACATAGGAGACCTTGATTTAATTGCCTGGGAGACTTAGAAAAGTAACTAAGGAACACAGACTCCAGAGAGAGAACCATTTAATCCTCAGGAAAAGAAAACTGGCCATAATATAGGGCCTATATCATTGTGAAAAAGCAGAGAAAATTACTAGGGGCACGACAACAGCAGTGATACAGGGGATGCATCTGGGGAAAGGATTACTCTGATGTAGAAAAAATTCTGGGGTATGAAGGCACAGGAGCAATGACCTGGATACAGCAAAAAGTAAGTCTGAACTAGCCACCATTTATTGGAAGGCTGAGCCAGCAGGGCATAAATAAGGCAGATTTTATGTGCTACTAGAAGACACCAAGAGAATTCCAACTAAGGGGGAGGAGGTTGTCAATGACCGTAAAGCATAGGAGGAGGAGAACAATGATGGTAATTGAAGGTGGTGCTTTATTATGTTTCATGTTGCTGCAATAATAGGAACCACCAGCCATTAACTTCCACCACCATCCCTTCCCAGAGACCAAGGTTGTAGAGGGTGAGAGGAGGGCTGAGTGGTTCATTTAGCTGCAGAGGAAGAACCAGTTGCATTTGCACAGGGACACTATGTGACAAAATGGGAAAGATCGGAGGCTTTTACCTGACAATTTCAGTCCCCTCTTCTGAAGGAACAAGGATGAAAAGTATTTTCAAATTTGCTGTCAGTTACTGTATGGGGAAGTAAGCCACAGATCAGGATTACAATAGGAGAGTAAATAATCAGCCAACAGCTAAAGGTCAGCTATAAGTAAGGACAGGAGGAAGAGATGCTTTGGGGTTGAAGTCCTATAGAAATATGACTTGCCTCTGAGGAGAGGTATGGACACTATAAATTGCCAGTGGTGAGCACTGCAGCAGACATGTAGAAAGCAAGAGCATTTACAATGTTCTTGGTAATCAAGATTTCATCAGCACTTGTTCTCATTCGAAACTATACCCAATGCCACTTCCAACCTTGGGGGGGGGGGGCGCGAAGGGGGGAGTAAAATCATGGAGTTGCCATAGTCTAGTGGTTTGTGCCCAGGACTTCTAGCCTGGAGACATTAACACCTATTCTGCCACACTTTTACTATGGGGCTATGCATAAGTCACTTCCCCTCTGTGTCTTAGTTTTTCCACCTGGAAAGTGGGAGTTTATTTACCTTTCCAGGGGCTTTTGTGCTTAAATACATGTCCATAAAGTGCTGAGAACCTCAAATGCAAGTTGCTAGAAAAGGAGCAAAAGGATTGTTATTTGACACAATAGACGTATCTCTAAGATACCTTAAATCTCTAGAAATGCTTTCATAAATGATGTCAGATGGTTATTCTTTCCAAAAATATCCAGCTTTTGGCCAAGTACAAGCAAGAAAAATTTCAGCCTAAACATTGAATATAACATGTCTGTAAATCTGGGTTTAAGATGCCAGCGCATCCTCAGCGTACATATTGGGCTGTTAAATAAAGTATCCAGCTCCATCCAGTCAGCGTCTCCTGGAAGTGGAGAGGTGTGAAATCTTTAGGAACAAGGGAGCCATGTGGCCTGTGCAAGAACACCCCGTATGTGCCCAGCCAAGGAGCAGTCCTGGATAAACAAGTGGGCCACCTGTGCTCAGAGCCAAGCCACTGAGGCTTTGATGCAGCTAACTGAATTAAAGGCAAACATCAAAAAGAAAGTCTTTACCATGCCATGTTGCAAGGAAGGGAGAACACATAATACTGTGAATTAGAGAGTGTTCCCCTGTTAGTGCTTAAGATTCACAGCCAACCAAGATTTGCTTTTTAAAAGGGCCTCTCACCACAGATCCATCAGCCTGCTCCATAAATATGTTTATGTGTCTACATAAAGTAGTTTTCACATGGGGTAAACCTGAGGCAGTGGTGGTTAGATGCATGAAACTAGACAAGTATCCAGTTGGCTGCTGCCAGCATTTTAAGTACTGTACCACATAGGGTAAGTCTTCACTACCCGCTAGATCGGCGGGTAGTGATCGATCTATTGGGGATCGATTTATCGTGTCTAGTGTAGACAGGATAAGTCGATCCCCGATCGCTCTGCCATCAACTCCGGAACTCCACCACGGCGAGAGACAGAAGCGGAGTTGACGGGGGAGTGGCAACCGTCGATCCCATGCCGTGAGGACGGGAGGTAAGTCGAACTAAGATACGTCGACTTCAGCTATGCTATTCTCGTAGCTGAAGTTGCATATCTTAGGTCGATCCCCCCCCCCCAGTGTAGACTAGGCCAAAGTCTAAACATGCTCAGAGCACATCTACAACATTGTGCTTAAACCAGTTCTCAACTTATTTATCATCGTGGGCCACGGGATGGGGGGTGCTGCAGGGACTTCCCCCATCCTGCAGCTTCTGCTGGGGATGGGGGCACTCTGGGGGAGGGGGGAAATCCCCCATCCCACGGCTTCTGCCCAGGATGGGGTCAGGGGCCACTGGGCACAGGCCGTGTGGCTAATCCACTACTGACTGCTGCCCAAGTCAACATCTCTGTTTTTCAGTTTCCCTAGCTGTAAGTGGTGCAGTATCGACTGCAGAACTGAGTCTAAATTCATTCAGAGTAGAGAAGCCTGGTAAATGATTTGAGATCCTGTAATCAAGGCACTACAGAAATGCAAAGTATTTTACCTTTCCCTTTTTTCATAGTTCTCTTGCCACATTTACGGTCGAGTCCCACAGCATCACAGATGTTCATGACATGCTTTATAGACAGTTTTTAAAAGAGGACAGGTCCCTGTCCCACGCAGCTTATTTGAGAGGCAGAGTAGTCTCTAGTGGACCGGGCAATCAGGACACCTGGGTTCTATTCCCAGCTTTGCTGTGTGACCTTAAGCAAATCAGTTCATCTCTCTGTGTCTGTCTTCCTTCTACCCTTTATCGGTCATGTCTAAATAGATTATAAGCTCTTAATGTGTTTGTACAGCACAAAGCATAAGAGGGTTTCAGCCTCAACTGGTGCCTCTAGACATAAGACAAATAAATTACAATTACAATGAGATATAACAATGAGGGATGATTAGAAATCAAGGGCAAGAGAGGAGATGAGGGACACAATAGAGAAAGACCAAGATGTGTCTGATGCTATGCACACATCTTATTTTATTTTCACATTGGCAGCCATCTTCTCTTCCATTAATCCTGCAATAAAGCCATATGTATATGGGACCTCACATACATTTCTAAGGATTACAGTAGTAACACCCATTGTAACCGAGTGATCTCAAACAAAATTACTAACACTGCAGGAAGAAAAACTGGGTTAACCAGGGATCTCAAAGGAGAATAAACCACTCCGCATAAAATGACTATTTAAATTAAGTCAGGTTTGACACAGCGTCTAGGTCCATAAATTTTTAAGGCCAGAAGTGACCACTGATCATCTAGTCTGACCCTCTGTATAACACAGACCATAGAAACCGTTCCTAATCATCATTCACTATTCTGTTTAATTTTTTTCTCCCAGCTGATCTGGCTCATAACTGTTTTCACCTTTGTGAAATTCAACCTTTTAAAAATATTTGCTGGTGAGGACTTTATTCCGTTTACAAAAAACGAATAATTAAGTAATGATCACTTGTACCTAAGCAACCACCACCTTTTAGTTCTGTGATCAATTCCTCTATCTGCCATGACGAGATCTCATAGCATTCCCCTGAGCTGAATGCAATGCGCTTTGAGTTCGGAAGGTGTCATCTATAATATTTAGAAATTCCAAGGATGTTTTAGTACTAGCCCCATGTGATCTCTAGCAGATCTCACTCAGATTGAAGTCTCCCGCCACATCCCCGCACATGGTAACGCAGGGTATTTTCCACTACAAATTTTAGATAGGTGTGTAAGGAGTTGGAGCCGATCATCCTGTTCCCTAGTCTGATTTGGTGATTTGCAGCAGACACCAACTAATATCCCAGTTTGTGCTTTACCTGTTAAAGCATATGGCAGTTTGCTTTAAGTCATCACTACAATCAGCATGCAAGTAATTAACCACAAGTATTCCTTATTATACACCATGCTAGATTTCCCATTGCAGATTGCTAGCTATTTTAGCGGCAACTACAAACTGCTACCCCTTTTATGACCTGAGTGCCTACTCTCAGTTTTGGGCTCTGGGGATGTTCCAGCTGGGAGTAGAAATTGTTGATGGAATCTAGTATATTCTTTGATACAATGTTTAGTTACAAGGAATATTCAAAGTCCTGCTTCTCTGAACACAGGAGGAACCAAAACCAGAGGCTAGCTTCTTTGTTTGCAGCCCAAGCTCCTTATAGCCAGCTCCTGGCCCAGAACCTTCCTCTAAGCTTCTCCCAAGGGCACACCATGCTTAACTTAACTGATTGACAGTCTTGTCACCTCTGAATTTAAACAGTTTGCCGGCCTCCACAGCTAGACTTCCTCCACACCCACAAACACTCCCTCCCACCACCCCTGATCAGAATACCCAGTGGAACCCTCTGCCCACATGGTGCTAGTGTCTAGGTAAACTCCATTATGTCTTGTTTTAGGTGTAGCCCTTTAAAGGTACATCTACATTGCAAAAAACCAAGTCTCAGCCCAGGTGAATTGACTCAGGCTTGCGTTACAATACTATTTTTAGCCTTGTAGATGTTCAAACTTCCAAATCGGGTTGAAGCTTGAGCTCTGACACCCAGGGTGGGGGTGTCAGAGCCTCAGAGCTCACCCACCAGCCCGAGTGGAAATGTCTACATTGCTGTTTTCAACCCCATAGCACAAGCCCTGCAAGCCTAAGTCAGTTGACCCAGACTCAGACTCGCGGCCCTTGGGGTTTGTGCGGGATTTTTTGTTTTCAGCAATGTAGAGATACCCCAACTGTTCTTTACAGCAATCTTAAATCATGGGCACAGTCACACATCAGCTTCAGCAAGGTTTTAACTCCGCCCATAACAAAATTTAACCCATCTCACAACAACTCTAACACAAGAGAAACTTCAAAGTATACCTTTGAAGGAACAATCAAGTATCTTGAGGTCTCACACTTTATTTACATTACACTGCGTTTTATATAGAGTAGAGAATGGCCATTAACATTCTTCATATTTTTAGGTAGGGCACTAAAATTGCCCCATCAAAAGTTACAAAAACAAACATTCACTCCAAAATTATGTAGGGCACAAAAAAATCCAAGCTCCCCCTGCTGGCTCTGCCATGGCTAACTGCTATTGGAACACGTCTCAACACTGGGCTGACATCAGAGGGGGTGCGTGGAGAGGGCATGCGGAGTCACATGCCTCCCTAGGTTTGCTGCTTGGTTTGTACTGACCACACTCACGCAAACTGAGCATACTCAGTAACACTGCTGAAGCCAGCTGCCCTCACTCTGCCCCCACTACTGGGGGACAGGTCTAGTCTTCTCTAGGGTTGCCAGGCATCTGATTTTCAGCCGAAATGCCTGGTTGAAAAGGGACCCTGGCGGCTCCGGTCAGCACTGCTGACAGGGCTGCTAAACGTCTGCCTGGCAGCGCAGCAGGGCTAAGGCAGGCTCACCTGAGGTAAGCACTTCCCGTAGCCTGCACCCAGAACCCCCTCCTACACCCCACTTAAACCCAATTGACCCACTTCCATACAACATCGTTGGCAATCCCTCGAGGTCAAGGATGATCTCTTTCACAGGTTTTATTTTTCTACGGGTCCCTTGGTGACTGAGGAGTCCGATCCTTGAGTCACAGGCTTGTTGGCAGACTTTGCAAGTGGTGTTGGAAGACAGGGTTGGGCCACAATTGCTGTGACGGTTGTCTTTCCTTTCTTTTCTGATGTTTTTCTGCAACCAGGGCAAGGTGATTTTCCTCAAAAGTGGACGTTCCCTCTCCGACAAGTCTTCACCAGTTATCCCTACCCTGGGTTGCTGTCTCCCAGTGTGTGGCGTCGATGACACATCTCTTGATGTTTATCTTGAGGGTGTATCTTTAAAGTATTTCTTTTGGCCTCCCTGTTTCCTTTCTCCTTTGGTGAGTTGGGCATACAGCAGTTTTGATAAGCGTACATCAGGCATGCGCACACAGTGCCCGTTCCATCTCAGCTGGTGCTGGATAATCAGGGCCTCCACACTGAAGATGTTGGCCTCTATGAGGACACCAACAGTGTGATGATCCTTCCACTTTATGTTGAGGCTCTTCCGAAGAAAGTGCTGGTGTTCCAGGTTTTTCAGGTGTTTTCTGTAGGTCACCCAAGTCTCATAGCCATAGAGAAGCGTTGGGATTACAACCCCTTTATAAACTAAAAAAGTCTATTGATGTTGTGATTGTTGAACGCCCGGCGAGACAGTCTGCCAAAGGCAAGGCTGGCACAGTGAATTCTGTGCTGAATCTCGACGTCTATGTCTGCCCCTGTGAGGGGTGGCTGCCACGATAGGCAAAGTATTCTACATTTTCCAGCTTTTCTTTGTCGATATAGCTCTTCCTTGCTGGGTCTGATGATTGACCGAGGACTGGCTGGTGGTGAACTTTTGTTTTGCCGATGTTCAGAGTTAGCTTTTGTAAGCTTCAGAGAAGCAATTAAGGTCTGTTTAAAGATCCTCCTTTGAGTGTACAACTACAGCACAATCATCTGCGTCCTGGAGTTTGGTTATTGTTGCTGATATTACTTTAGTTCTAGCCCGGAGACGAGAAAGGTTGAAGAGGTTGCTGTTAATCCAATATTGGATGCCAATGCCCTGTGGTAGACAGTCTTGGGTTAATGTTTTCATAGCTGCTAAGAAAACTGAGAAAAGGGTGGGTGCCAGTACACAACCTTGTTTTACACCTGTTCGGATGACAAAGGGCTCAGAGGTAGAGCCACTGCACAGGATGGAGGCAGTCATCTGGTCCTGGAGGAGTCTTACAATGGCGATAAACTTGCTTGGGCAGCCAAACTTTGACATGATTTTCCACAGAGCCTCACAGCTCTTGATGCTGTTCTTGACTTTTTTCCTGGATCCGCCTGGCTGCGAAAATCATGTCGGTTGTGCCTTGTGATGGTCTGAAGCCACACCGGGACTCTGGCAGTACTTCCTCTGCAAGAGGGAGCAAGTGATTCAGTAAGATTGTAGCAAGAAGCTTCCCAGAAATGGAGAAGAGGGCAATGCCTCGATAGTTGCCCCAGTCGGCCCCGTCTCCCTTTTTGAAAATGGTGACCATGTTAGCATTACGTAAATCAGCAGGGATTTCTTCGGTGTACCAGATTTTGAGGAGCAGCAAGTGAAGCTTGTTAGTCGGTGTTTCTTCCCCCACTTTCAGTGCTTCAGCTGGTATGCCATCAGGAACTGGACCGTTATTGCTCTTCATTTGTTTAACTGCTTTGCAGACCTCCTCAGGTTTTGGTGGGTTGGCAAGAGTTTCCCAGATTGGGTGCTGAGGGATGAGTCGATGATATCATCAGTCACAGTCGATTCTTGATTTAAAAGCTTTTGGTCATGCTCCTTCCAGCGCTCTTTAATGGATTTGTTATCTTTAAGAAGGGTACTACCATCTTTGGATCTCAGAAGTGCAAGGCCACATGAGCATGGTCTATACATGGGGGGAGGGATAGCTCAGTGGTTTGAGCATTGGCCTGCTAAATCCAGGGTTGTGAGGTCAATCCCTGAGGGGGCCACTTAGGGATCTGGGGCAAAATCAGTACTTGGTCCTGCTAGTGAAGGCAGGGGGCTGGACTCAATGACCTTTCAAGGTCCCTTCCAGTTCTAGGAGATAGGATACAGGGTCTTTGTCACACACACACACACACACACACACACACACACACACACACACACACACAAAAAAAGCTCTGCATATCATGACGGTCAGTGAATGTTTGGATTTCTTTTGCTTTATCCTCCCCCATTTGTTTCTGATTTCTCGGATCCTCCTTTGAACTTCAGCTTTGAGCTGATGGAAAGAGCTCTGCTTCTGACTGGATATTGGTTGGTTTTGCCAATCACAGAAAGTTTCTCTCTTCTGGTTCAAAAGGGCTGTAATCTCAATGTTGTTGTCAAACCAGTCCTGATGGTGGCAGGTAGTAAGGCCAATGGATTCCCCTCCCGCCCCAAACTTCATGGATGGTCTGTTTTAGGGATTCCTAGTCTTCGACACTTGTGCTGTCATTTCCAGGTGTTCATATAGCCACTTTTTCCACTGAGTGTTTGGAAGTTCTCTTGGTACACTGAGGATTGAAGTCTTTGGATGTTGTGTTGCTGTCTGTGAGATCTGGATTGCTTTCTAGGTTTCGGTGCAATCCTGATGGACATGGCTGATCTCACCAGGCAGTGGACAGTTCAACAATTGTTAGCTCCTCTCATGACACAGGTGATTTGGACATCTTAGATCCTGTGTTCTTACAATGACAGTCTAGGTTAGGAGGTACCACTGTTTTGAGCAGGGGTGTTGCCAAGCTGTTTTGTACTTGTTGCTTTGTCTGAAGATTGTGTTTGTGATTGCAAGGTCGTGCTCTGCACATTTGCCGAGTAGAAGGATGCCATTGGAATTGGTCTTGCCCACTCCTTCCTTCCCAATGGTGCTACTCCATACGTTAGAATCTCTGCCAACTCTTATGTTAAAGTCCCCTAAGAGGATTATCTTATCTGTTTTTGGAATGGATGACAATTTTATCAAGGTCGGTGTAGAAAGATTCTCTCTGTTCTTCTTCAGTGTCAAGAGTTGGTGCATATGCACTGATAGTGACAAATGACTTATTGACCAATTGGATGAAGAGGATAAGGCACTCATTGATGCTGATGGGGAGCTCAGTCAGGTGGTTGACTAGAAGGTTTTTGATTACAAAGCCAACACCATGTATTCCCCTGTTGCTTGCTGGTTTTCCTTTCCAGAAGAAAATGTAACTGCCGCACTCTTCCCTTAAGTGGTCTTCATCTGCACATCTTGTTTCGCTGAGAGCAGCAATGTCAGTGTTGTACCTCGAGAGTTCTCGAGCAACAATTGCTGTTCTGCCTTTGGGTCTTTCACTTTTTGAGTCATCTAGCAGGGTACAGACATTCCAAGTTGCAAGGAACATTTTTGTTTTTTGACCGCATTGGGAGTGATCCCGCTGGACACAGTTCTCCAGTCAGGTATGGTGGGATAGCTTATGTTTGGGGCACCTTTTCTAGCCTCTTCCCCGGATGGGGTGAGCAGAGGGGTTCCTAAAAAGGCCTGCTCAGCCATGAGTGCTACTGCCGGAAATGCCCCCTTATCCCAGTCCAGGGGCACCTGACAACCATCTTGCAGTCACTGCCTGCGTGTGGGTCTGTGACTAGGGACTCCTGGTGATCACTCCACCTATCTCCATCGCCAGTCACCCATCACCACAGGACTTTTATGGGTAGGGGGTGGGGAAAAGTTCTTCTTGGGAAAGAAGCCTGCGTGTGAGCAGTTTAATGTGGGGAGCTGATGTGCACCAGCAGCCACACAAATCTTGGTGGAAGAGTCACCTATGTCCGGTGGCAAGGGGGTCCAAGACGACTGGGGGTTTCTCCTCCTTTGCAGCCTTTGTAGCCGTTGAGAGGTGATCCTGCTTCATCCACCTGTTCTGCCGTTGAGGTCTTATACTGGGTTGTGTTGTGCTGGGCTGCACTTTGGTACCTCCCCTTTGACCTTACCACCATGGGTGACCCTACTAGAAGTACAAGACTCCAGACAGCATCACTCTTAGGGTCTTAAGTATACGCCAGCTTCTCCACCATGTCAAGGTGACAGCCCAAGGAGAAGTTGCAGTACAACATACCAGGCATATGGGACAAGATAAGTCTTCAGGACTGGCCCATGTACCTCAGATACCATTAGTGACTTGCCAGCATGTCAGTATGTCAAGAACATTCGTTTACCACTTTCCATGCAATGCCAGCAATGGGAAAGCAGCAGCAAAGCAATTTAAGAAATATTATTGCCTGACCATTTAGATGCCAACCCAGGAATCAGATGGAAGGGATCAATTAAAAGGAAGCCCAACAAGGGTGGTTTAGGTTGGACATTAGGAAAAAATTCCTAACTGTCAGGGTGGTTAAGCACTGGAATAAATTCCCCACGGAGGTTGTAGAATCTCCATCATTGGAGATTTTTAAGAGCAGGTTAGATAAACACCTGTCAGAGATGCCCTAGATAATACTTAATCCTGTCATGAGTGCAGGGGACTGGACTAGCTGATCTCTCAAGGTTCCTTCCAGTCCTACAATTCTAAGATTTCCACTCCCATTGAAGGTTTGTGCTCAATAGTGTTTAATTCCTTTTTACGGTTAGTCTGTATAAACTGTAGCTACTGTTGATAAAGTTTGTCATGCGAACACAAACATTTACTAGAAACCTAGTATGAAGAAGTATTTGACATTCTGCTCCTTTGGTTTAAAGAACCACCACCAAACTGTGAAACTAATCGAAATAATGAAGCAGCCCAGAGAAACAAGAAAAAGCAGCAACAGCAGGAGGCAAATTTTATTCTAGAAGGATTGTAAAAGCTCAATCCAGATGCCCATCAGTTTGCACTGTCAAAACTGCTGACAGATTTCCATCTGCACAGAAGATTCTTTTCTGGGCCTCCCCTCCATTCCCCACATGGACTCCTGCACTGAGGAGTTTACAGGAGAGGGGTGAGATCTCTAGCCCTACTTCTCTAGGTTCAGGAGGAAGCAGTGGCAGGCACCCCAGGTAAGTCTTATCTCCCTGCAGCAGAAAGGGGAAAAACAGGAGGCAGCATTTTTCAGCAGGGAACCTTGGTTGCTGGATGTGGAAGTTCTTTGTCCCCTGGGAATCCAACCTAGCATCTGAAAAAGTGCTACAAACATTAGTTAAGGAACTAGCCATTCCAGTGACAGTCACACTCAGCCCAGCAGAGAGAGATTCTCAGACTATAAAGTCCATTGCCCCACTCTTTCCTCTGAAAATCCTACCATCACTGGTTCTAGCATCACATAAGCCATAAAACAGAAGAGGTTGGGGTTGTCTGGGAGTGTAATTCAGGAAACAGGTTTTAGGGGATTAACTTCCACTGTACTTCATACTTGGACTCTATCCATTTCATGGGCTGAGTTTGGGGCATTTTACAGGGATGGTACAAAGCTAAGAGAATCCTTACATGCTTCTCAGAGGGATGAAATCTTTTGGCCCAGTCTCCAAGATGGCTTGGACAAAAAGGCCCTTGATTGGCTTTATACACCGTGATGTTAGCATTCCACCCTCCCCCACCCCCGGGATGCTTTGTAATGGAGAGGAGCCAAACATACATCTCTGGTTCCAAAAAACTGCTCCTTTCCCTGAAAAGCTCTCATCTCCCATAAGCCCACTCACTAAACTGAAAGATTATCACCTGTCATTATCAACAGCAGACAGCGTGTGTTGGTAAAAGCCAGTCAAATGACAGAGACCTCAGCCAGGACTCTTGTTAACTAGTTAGCTTACACCTGGCATTACAAGAGTCTACTGAGAAGGGTGTAAAAAGGCCAACTGTGGAAAGTGAGGCCAAGGTAAAAGATCAACATGTAATCATAGATCTTAACACTCCCAATGCCTATGCAAAGGCCATTTTCCGCCATGGCAAGGTGGTCCCTTACACACCATTTCAATACTTTTGATTTACGATTTTTGCCTAGTTTGGTAGCTAACAGGACTCCCGAATACATGAGGCTCTGAGAGGGGAACCAAAGCTCTTTTTTGAAGTTCACTACTCACCAACTCTGTTCAGAGAACACTGCATTGGGCCTGGTACCAGAACCAGAATAGAATGTTACAGAAAGGAAGAGACCAATGTGGCCACTAAATTGCAGACAGGGCAGTGCGCAGAGCTGCCTGGCCACGCCTCCGCGTAGGAGCCGGGAGGGAGGGCATGCCGCAGCTTCCGGGAGCATGGGAGGGGGTCAGGGGTGCAGGTGCCGCCCGGAGCCTGCACCCCTGACCCCCTCCCATGCCCCCAACCCCCTGACCCAGTCCTGATCCCCCTTCCGCCCTCCGAACCTCTCTGTCCCAGCCCGGAGCACCCTCCTACACCTCAAACCCCTCATCTCCAGCCCCACCCCAGAGCCTGCACCACCAGCTGGAGCCCTCAAACCCCCCCCCACCCGAGCCCCAGCCCTGATCCTCCTCCCATCGTCCAAACCCTCGGTCCCAGCCCAGAGCGCACTCCTACAACCCAAACCCCGCATCCCCAGCCCCACCCCATAGCCATCACCCCTTCCCCCTCCTCCCCCGCTTCCCAACCTTCTGAGCCAGCTGGGTGAAAATGAGCAAGTGAGTGAGGGTGGGGAGGGCAAGCAACAGAGGGAGGGGAGATGGAGTGATCGTGGGGCGGGACCTCAGAGGAGGAGCAGGGCAGAGGTGTTCGGTTTTGTGCGAGTAGAAAGTTGGGAACCCTAGCACAGGGTCTGAAATGGAAATCATGTACATTAAACATCCCAGGCAAGCACGCAAGGAATGACACTATAAGGTGTTTTTAATGCTCCATACATTTCTCTGCTGAAGACACCATCTGCCCCTCCCCTGATTCCCCCCCCCGAAAAAAAAACACAACACGCCCGAAACAATTGATCCTGAACAGTAACATTAAAGAAAAATTACAATGGGGAAGAATTTTGGAGCTTGATGATTCTCCTCTGCTAGCAATATCCATTCCAGATATGAATTATTTGGCTTTGGTTGCTTTAAGACTGCTCAGACAACCATTCATTTTTACTGGTTTATTGGTTTTCATCTTTTAAAGTTAAGACGCCTGCAATAAAGGCAAGTATTCATCACCAACATGGGTTCTGATGCCCTGGTCTGGACAATAGTCTTCAAAGTCTTTACGTGTTTCTTCTCCTCCTTCCCCTCCCCCACAGCCCTAAACATACACGTCCCTTTTAAATACTTGGAGAATTTTTCTTACCCCATAGGGTTTAGGTTGGCTGAACAAGACTAAGTTCATTTAAGCTTTTCACACTTCCTAAACATTTTTCTTGCTCTTCTCTGAGCTCCATCCCAACGGTTAACTTCTTTTGGCATTGAGGTCCCCTGAACTCAGTGCAACATCCCAGCTATTCCATCCTCACTCTGATTTGATGCCTCTCAATACAAAACTCACCAGATAGGTCCCATTGGTTGCCCTATCATACGGCAAACTTCTAGTGACTGTTTATCGTCGACCCCAGAGGGGCAGTGGCCATTACTGTTTTCCTGCTTTTTTCATCCGATTGAATCTTTCAAACAGCATTTTCAATACATTCATCCCCCTGTGTTTTTAAAACAATCTCATTGTCATCTTCTGCCTATATTTCTAACACCTCTAAATCATTTTGTATCATTTCTCCAAGTCCACAATTCCTCCTGATCTACATGTTTCATTAACGTGCCTGTTCACCTCCCATTTACCACTCCTCCTGGATTTGTTTGTTTAAAGATTTTTGAAGCTGCTATTGGTTTAGCCTGCAAGTGGCATTAAATGGATCTGGTTGGTCTTGTAGTTAAAGCTCAAGACTGGGACCCTTGAGACCTGGGCTCTAGTCCTGGCTCTGCTTCCGACTCACTGAACAACCTTGGGGATAGTCACTTCACTTAATACCCCAGTTTTCACATCTGTAAAACTGGGAAAATGCAGACCGACCTATTTGGCAAGGGTGTGGAGAGCCTGGATTCATTAGGGAACGTTTCAAAGCACTTTACAATCTCACGGAAGGCACTAGAGGAGCAGAATATTTCACAAACATTCAAAAAGATCCTAAAACCAGTTATCACCTGTGCTGTCTCTAACCTAACAGACTCCATCAGGTAGCCAAAAGCCTAATCAAATTAATGTACTTTTCATCATGCCTTGAAAATCACCAAGCCCTGACACTGTTAGAGGGAGATTGTTTTCTAAGCAAAGACCTTCCTCTCAGAGAATACCCTGTCAATTGTCCAGGGAAGCAACCCCCCAACAGTGCTGAAATAATGGAGGCTGCCCAGCGGGTGTGAAGAAAGGCAGACCTCATAGCTGGGCCACTCCAAACCATAGAGGGAGAGAGGGGCCAGGTTGCCATGATCATGGAAGGAAGAGGGAACCCATAAATTAACCAAAGTCTCAGAGGAAGAAAAGGCCCCCTTTCTCCCATCTCCAACTCAAGAGCAGCTCCCCATAAGGAAAACAGCCTGGTATTTGTTGGGCAGACGGCTTTCCCCTCCATCTCATGAATACATTAGCAAGCGTTAAGCTTTAGTCATGTTTGTTGCCCTCTCCCTTAACCCACACGCTGAATGCCTAAGCCCCCCATCCACACTTCATGTGAAAAGGGCCTCTCTTCCTGCAAAAGGAGGACTGTTTGTTCCTGCCTGCATCTGTGTTCCGGCTCCAGCGCCGGGCCTTCTGAGCCAGCATGAGCCCAGGCAAACAAAAGCTGATCTAGGATCCAGTGCTAATCACTAGTGCCCACGTAACGACATAAAGAGACTTTGTTCCAAAGAACTGCAGAAAATGCATTTTCTCTTGTTTATGGTAAAGTCTCAACTACACTGGGTGGCCACCTGATGTAGATGTGTGTTTAGGGGGAACTCAAAGAGGTACTAAGGTACTCAACACCTAACTTCCTCTTGTGCCTCTGAAAATCTCCCTCTTAACTATAGGCTCTTTGGGGCAGGGATTGTATTACTCTAGGTTTGTACCGCCCCTAGCAGAATGAGGTCCCATCCTCTGTTGGTCCCGAGGCGCTACCATAAAGGGGGAGTGAGTGTCTAAATTCTACCCATCAGCCTAAGCCTTTTGAGGAATGATCCGAAAAACCAAAAGACCTGGACTCTGTTCTCAGCTTGCAACATACTGTGACCGTGAACAAGACATTCCATTTCTTTGCCTCATTTTACCCATCTGTAAAGTGCGGATCTCTCTTTACAGCACAGGGAGATGGGAGACTCTGTTCATAAAGTGCTTTGAGACCCTGGGCTTGGAAAGTCCTATCAAAAGGTGCAGAGAGGGCTTCAAAATCCAATCCACTATGATAAGTATGCATCCTCCCCAGGTGAGGGTAAGGTGACCAGACAGCAAGTGTGAAAAATTGGGATGGGGTTGGGGGGGTAATAGGAGCCTATATAAGAAAAAGACCCCAAAATCGGGACTGTCCCTATAAAATCAGGACATCTGGTCACCCTAGGTGAGGGCCAAAACTTTGCAGAACACAACAGTGTAAAATCACAAAGTAACATCTTCCTAAGTCTGGGGACAGCTCCAACATTGCTACAGCAAAGTGAAAGCTCGAAACAATCAACTTTAGGCTGTCATCATGAATTGAGAAGTGGCAGAAAAGACTCTTCAATTCCGCAAAATATTGTTTAGCACTCAATCTGACAATGCTTGGTGAGATTCAGGTTACCATACGTGTATGTATCACACAGATTTTGAAAAGCGCCTAAACATTTAGGTGTGCAAACCCCAAGTGGAGTTGTGCTCCTAAGTTACTAGACATTTCTGAACATCTTCGCCATAATACTTACAAATCAACTTACTGTTTTGCACACACTGATGGTAGTCTTGCCTTCCAACAACTCTCAGCCATCACCATCTCCATAAATCGGTTAACACAGCCAAGACTACACTGCTGAAGTTAAGATTCACTGGACTGAAATGCAATGAGAGATAAAAGGCTAAGTCCCATGGGACCTGATTTTGGAGTGGTAAGCATTAACAACAAGTAGGGTTGCCAACCTCCCGGAATCTGCCAGGAGTCTCCCGGAATTGATCTCCCGGTGGCTACTGAAACCAATCGGGAGATTTTAATAGGCAGCTAGAAGTCCGGTCAGCAGCACAGCAGGGCTAAGGCAGGGTCCCTACCTCCCCTGGCTCCGTCCTGCTCCCAGAAGATCCCTCTGGCTCCTAGGCACAGGGGCGGCCAGGAGATCTCTGCGTGCTGCCCCCTCCCTGAGCACCAGCTCCACAGCTCCCATTGGTCGTGGTTCCCGGCCAATGGAGCTGCGAGGGTGGCGCCTGCAGACTACCTGGCCACCCCGAGCCTAGGAGTCGTACATACCGGTCTCTGCCCAAGGTAAGCGCTGCCCGGCCGTAGCCCACACCCTTCACCCCCTCCTGCACCTCAATCCCCTACCCCAGCCCGGTAAAAGTGAATGAGGGTGGGGGAGAGCAAGCGACGGAGGGAGGGGCCTCAGAGAAGGGGTGAGGCAGGGGGAGGGCAAAGGTATTTGGGTTTGTGCAATTAGCCACTTGGCAACCTTGACAACAAGCTATCAGCTGCCACTACAGAAACAGCTATGACCATTGATTGAGTGCTGTGATAATTCATACAATAAACAGCTATCACCACCGAGCACTTCTGTAGATCTTCATGCACTTTACCAAGGTTGATTGGTATTACACCTGTTTCACAGATGAGGTAGCAAGTCAAGCAACTTGCTCTAGGTCACAGAGTACGTCAGTGGCAGAGCCAGGAACACAAGTCAGTCTTTTTAATTCCCAGCCCTGTGTTCTAGCTGGGCTACCTTTCATGCTACCTTTTCCTTGTGCCCGTGGCATGAAAAGCTCTTCCCCAACACACACAAAAAGCCAAAACCAAATAGGATGCTCCTTGTTACATGATTTTATCAACACATTTTCAAGAGATTCTGCAGTCTGAAATTCAGCTGACCAATTCCACGCTTACAGAAATCTCTAACGAGAGACAGCTGACATACATTTTGACAAGGAGTGCTATACTTACACTGAACTGCAGCGTATATTATGCATCATTATTTGGTGTTCTTCATTTTGAAACATAGCATCTTTACCCCTAAAATCCATGCCATCCAGGCACCAAACAAATTTTGCACTTTCTAATTTAATGATTTTATTTTAGCAGTCCTGAATGTATGCAATCAATGGACAGTAAAATTGAAGGTAGATTTTTCCTTACTGTTTAGAATTTCCATATCAAAAAGAGTATAATCTTGTACTGCATAATTAGTTTGCTGGTTGCCACGCAGCATTTGATTGGCACATGCTAGATACCTCAGGGGAGTACTGCAGACTGCTGCTTAACCACTTGTTTGTCCCTCTGAACATCCTCATTCACAAACCACCAGTATATGCTAATCCTTCTACCTATGCTTTAAACCTTTCAGTTTCCACTGAATCATTTATATGGTTGACTTGAATGCCAGGGCTGTATCTCAGCATTTATTTTCCACAATTACTAAGCAGCCACTCACTCACTTTTACAGTTAAAATCCATAGAACAGGATCATCCAAACTTCCCATGTGAGTGTCGTACTGTCACCTTGTCAGGAAAACAAAAGCTGCACCCAACTGCCATAAATTAAACAGACTGCAGTGGATTGCCACTTTAAGGCAGCAGTACAACCCATGTGAGCCTAAGATTCCAGCAAAAGGTTATTTGCATCACTATGGAGCATTGTATGCTGGGACTTGTCGTCATAGGTTGTACACCCAAGGTCCACTGTGGATCATACTGCACAACGCCATGTGCCAAATCAGGCTCACAGACCATCCTTCAGCCACCTCTGTACTAAGGTACACCTGGTATTGCTCTTAAGATTTGTCAATGCCCTAAAGTCACATTGAGAACATCTATCTCCAGCAAACCTCCCCAATTTGCTGCTCGATGTACCATTCACTCCCCCATCCACTCTTAAAGCAATGAAGAAGCAAATCTAAAGAGGACTTTTCCCATAGAGGGAAAAAAAAGCTACCAACCATTTCAGCAACTGCCAGGCTAGCTCCACTGACAATACAGCCTATTTAGTGAGAGCAAAACTCTTACCCAAAGAGTCTGATCATTCTAGGTACAACTCATGAACCCAACACATGAAGCCAGAACCACATTCCATCTGATACTGAACTCTACAGCATATAGCTTCCCAGAAGGCTGCACTAGCAAGGTCCCCCATGTTCCATTTTAGACATTCATGGCATCTCTGTATCCTGTTTCACCCTCTATTTTCCCCCTTTCCAGGGTATATCACCACCATGCATGTAACATATAAACCCTCAGTCAAGTGACTAGTCGGCTATCAAGGGATGCCATTCATAGGTCCTTCTTACTAAGAACTGTACGCCACACTCTAAACTTGTTTACCTACATCACATACAAACTTGATAGAACAGACAGGTGAAGCTTAGAGATCCTGGTTTTAAAAGATGCTTGGATATACATTTATTACCTGTAAAAAGCAACAGAGTCCTGTGGCACCTTTAAGACTAACAGATGTATTGGAGCATAAGCTTTCGTGGGTGAATACCCACTTCATCAGACACATGTAATGAAAATTTCCAGAGGCAGGTATAAATATGCAGGCAAGAATCAGTCTGGAGATAACGAGGTTAGTTCAATCAGGGAAGGTGAGGTCCTCTGCTAGCAGTTGAAGTGTGAACACCAAGGGAGGAGAAACTGCTTCTGTAGTTGGATAGCCATTCACAGTCTTTGTTTAATCCTGAGCTGATGGTGTCAAATTTGCAAATGAACTGAACTGGAGCTCAGCAGTTTCTCTTTCGAGTCTGGTCCTGAAGTTTTTTTTTGCTATAAGATGGCTACCTTTAAATCTGCTATTGTGTGGCCAGGGAGGTTGAAGTGTTCTCCTACAGGTTTTTGTATATTGCCATTCCTGATATCTGACTTGTGTCCATTTATCCTTTTACGTAGTGACTGTTCAGTTTGGCCAATGTACATAGAGGGGCATTGCTGGCAGATGATGGCATATATAACATTGATGGACGTGCAGGTGAATGAACCGGTGATGTTGTAGCTGATCTGGTTAGGTCCTGTGATGGTGTTGCTGGTGTAGATATGTGGGCAGAGTTGGCATCGAGGTTTGTTGCATGGATTGGTTCCTAAGTTAGAGTTGTTATGGTGCGGTGTGTGGTTGCTGGTGAGAATATGCTTAAGGTTGGCGGGTTGTCTGTGGGTGAGGACTGGCCTGCCTCCCAAGGTCTGTGAAAGCGAGGGATCATTGTCCAGGATGGGTTGTAGATCACTGATGATGCATTGGAGAGGTTTAAGCTGAGGACTGTAGGTGATGGCCAGTGGAGTTCTGTTGCTTTCTTTCTTGGGCTTGTCTTGTAGCAGGAGGCTTCTGGGTACACGTCTGGCTCTGTTGATTTGTTTCCTTATTTCCTTGTGCGGATATCGTAGTTTTGAGAATGCTTGGTGAAGATCTTGTAAGCAACAGAACTCCAGACTTTTTACAGATCCAGACTAACACAGCTACCCCTCTGATATTTATTACCTGCATAAACTTCCTGCACATTGATACAGCAGCAAGTCTTCATTTCATTCCTCCTCCCTTCCCCTCAATTTTATAATAGAATTCCAATTTTTAAAAAAATGCACCATTTAGCATATCATTGTATCTGTCATCCATGCTTCTTGACAGATATTAGCTATTCAACACTGTACCCTTAGGTCAACTCCTGCAGGTAACATCACCATATCACTAGGTTCACCTTGAATGACAGGATTAGATATTTTAAAGAATAAATTTAATTGTGACTGTATCACTCTCCATTTGCAGCCACCAGTTTTCCAAGAGGCACTCATGCAACATCAAAATCTATCCTTGTACTGTCAGTTTAGGACAACCATGCATGGTCCTGAGACATGATTTTAGAACTCCACACAAATTAAGCTTTTCTACTTTGCTGCCAATGCCACCTGCTCAGTGCATTAGGTCTAGGTCATAGGTTTACTCTTGGTTGGGCTTGTATCTATAATAAGAGATGACAAGCTGTGCACATTTCAATGGAATTCCCACACTTCTGGGTAGATGAAGTTATTAGGCCTTTGGTCTCATACATCATGCCACCAACTCAGCAATACAATAGACAAGTGGCCCCCAAACATTGGGGGAGTGCACGGCGAGGCCCAGGCCAGCCCCATGGGGGTGGGGAGCAGGGAGGCCGGGGGCCATGGGCCCCCACTTTTGATCAGCCAGAAGGCCACTGACGGGGAGGTGGGCATACAGGAACAAGCAGGGGCGGGGCCTCAGGAGGAAGAGGCAGCACAGAGAGCGGGGCCACTGTTTGGGCATTTGTGGTCCCCCCACTTTTAGGATGCTTCCTAGTAGGGAGCACCACCCAGCCCCACTCTGCCCCTAGACTAGCTCCAATCCCAGCCGCAGCTCCACTCGGCCCCCTGATCATCCCGCCAGGCCAGGTCTGCCTCTAGCCCCAGCTCCTTCCCCATTTCCAGTTCTGCCCCCAGTTCTGCCTTCAGCCCAAGTTCCTCTGCGGAGCTAGCTGTGCTGCAATGGAGGGGGGGCTGCAGACAGATTCCACAACTGGTACTGGGGGGGCCTGACAGGAGAAGTTTGGGCACCACTGCAATAGACAGACAGACAAAACTTCCTGCTGTGGTTTGTTTACCAAGAAACCGCAATCGTTTTCCTCAGCCCAGCAACCTGAAAGCCCCAAATGTCAGAGGAAAGGTGGATGAGGTGATATCTTTTATTGGTCCAATAAAAAGGTATTACCTCCCCCACCTTGCCTCTCTAATATTCTGGGACACACACAGCAACAACACTGCACACAAAAAGAAAAGAAACACGTCACCTCAAGGAGGAAGAAATTCCAACAGGTTTGAAACTAAGAGGTCTGATAACGTCTCTCAGCCTTCTCCTGATGACAGTCATTTTGCTAAGCAGCCACATTTGCAACACTGGGTGCACGAAAACAAGGTGAGATTGCAGGCACTGCTAATAGACGCACAGGCATTTTCATCACTTCATTACAGAAATATAAGGCCCCAAACGTCACCATTGCCGCCTAGGAAAACTACATGTAATGTAACATTGAAGCAATTCAGACAGAGACATATGTTACTGGTGGTCATTGTCAAAGTGCTGCCTCAAAGCCTCCCGATTCGAATAGCTCCCCTCTGGGCTCCTCTGACAGCCCTGGTACCTCGCTGCTCAAAATCAGCGGCCAAGCGCTCTGCCTCAGCACCCCAACCCTGAGCAAACCTTTCACCCTTAGCTTCACAGAGATCATGCAACGTACAGCAGGCGGCTATGACCATAGGAATATTATCCTCAGTGCCTTTATCTGCCAAAGGCACATTCAAATGTCATCTGGCACCTACTACGCCTGTTGTAGAACCGCTCCTTACTGCTGTCCAGGTGACGTGTGTAAGGTTTCATGAGCCACAGCTGTAAAGGGGACGCAGGGTCCCCTGGATTACTATGGGCATTTCAACATCCTCCACTGTAATCTTCTGGTTAGGAAAGAAAGTTCCCACTTGCATCTTCAGGAACACTGGCCTGTACAGAAAGCTGCATGTGTCATGCACCTTCCCAGACCACCCCACAGTGATGTCAGCAAAATGCCCACAGTGATCCACAAGCGCCTGCAACACCATGGAGATGTACCTCTTCCTATTGATGTACTCCATCGCAAGGTGGTCTGGTGCCAAAATTGGAAGGTGTGTGCCATCTATTGCCCCGCCCCAGTTAGGGAAACCAATTTCTGCAAAGCCGTCCACTATTTCATGCACATTTCCCAGAGTCACGGTCCTCCACAGGATTTATTGCCCTGCACACTTGCATGAACGCAGCCCCAACAGTTGACTTTCCCCACTCTAAAATGATTTGCGACTGATCGGTAGCAGTCTGGAGTTGCCAGCTTCCACACCGCAATTGCCACTCACTTCTCTACCGAGAGGGCAGCTCTCATTCTGGTGTCCTTGCGCCGCAGGTCTGGGGCGAGCTCCATGCACAGTTCCAGGAAGGTGGCTTTCCGCATTCAAAAGTTCTGTAGCCACTGCTCTTCATCTCACAACTGTATGATACGATCCCACCATTCAGTGCTTGTTTCACAAGCCCAAAAGCGACAGTCTACCCTATGCACCTGCTCTGCGAATGCCAAAAGCAATCTAAAGTTGCTCCTTTCCATATCATGCAGAATGTGAGGTGCCTGCGAATCTTCTTCAGTTAGGAACTGCACAATTAACTACGCTGCCATCCGCAATGTCTTCATGACAGTTAACAGAGCATAGGAGAGCAATGCGGGATCCATCCCTTCTTACAAAGATGCCGGGGTGCACAGCAAAGAAGGGCCATTGAAAAAATGTCACGAAAGAAAGCTGGAAGCCCATGGAGTGCTGGGATAGAAAGCAATGCATTATGGGACATTTAGCACTGGCCCAAGATGCACCACGATCCGCTCCATCATCCCACAACACCTAGCAACAGAAGGACTGTGGAATAGGTACCCACAGTGCATTGCTCACACTCTTGATGATGATGCCCCACTGTGGACACTATCTGCCAACAGAGGAGCAACTGTTAACACGAAATTGCGATTTTTATTATGTCTACTTTTGGGTGTCAAATCACTTTTGTTGACACAAATTGGTAGTGTAGACATGGCCTCCTCACTTCACAGTCCGTGGGCTGCAAGAGCAGCTGCACCCTCTTTAAACTAATTTTGGTTGGTGGAGCTACACAGTTTACAGATCCACTGGCCATATCCCCAGCCATGTTGCAAAATACATCACTTGGGCTCTATTTCTGGTTTCACATATTCATAAATGATCCTAAGTGATCTGCCAAGATATCACAGCAAGTCAGTGGCAGAGGTACACAGCAATCAAGGACCCCTACTCCCAGTCTCCTGGCATTTGCCACTAAAACACGATCTAGGCATGACACTCAATTACACCAGGAGTTCTGTGCATAGAATAACTAGATGGCATGCAGTAGAGTAGGCCAATGAGATTCACTGCATGAACTGAACTGAAGAGAATAATTTCGCTGTAAGTGAATGATGTGCTGATGCAAGAAAAGACAGCAGCTAGAGGTATACAACTACATCCCTAATTGTTATTGCTGTAAAGCAGCCACACTAAACGCAACGTGAAAATGGCCGAGTTAAAAATCAGTGGTAGCAATATCATTAGGCAGAATTATAGCATCTCAATATCATGACAGAGTCAAATTTCAGAAACCCTGATGTTTAATAGTGCCAGTATCAACTACAACAGGCCAAGCAGCACTAAATCTTCATGCTGTGCTTCATGCCTATCAACACTTAAGCACTGCAGAACATTTAGTCTGATGTTTGCAATGCAAATCCGTTCAACTGTGGGCTGAAATATTCTAACCATGGCAGAGTCTGGGCTTGGAATTTTCATAGGCTGACCATGAACGTTTCCATCCATCTACTCCATTTGGATCGCTTTCTCTCTTTGGTGTTTAGGTTCCATGGAAATAGATCTAAATCCTAAATTACGCAACAGCTCAGAAGTCAAAATCATAGAATATCAGGATTGGAAGGGACCTCAGGAGGTCATCTAGTCCAACCCCCTGCTCAAAGCAGGACCAATTCCCAGCTAAATCATCCCAGCCAGGGCTTTGTCAAGCCGGGCCTTAAAAACCTCCAAGGAAAGAGATTCCACCACCTCCTTAGGGAACCCAGTCCAGTGCTTCACCACCCTCCTAGTGAAAAAGTTTTTCCTAATATCCAACCTAAACCTCCCCCACTGCAACTTGAGACCATTACTCCTTGTTCTGTCATCTGCTACCACTAAGAACAGTCTAGATCCATCCTCTTTGGAACCCCCTTTCAGGTAGTTGAAAGCAGCTATCAAATCCCCCCTCATTCTTCTCTTCTGCAGACTAAACAATCCCAGTTCCCTCAGCCTCTCCTCATAAGTCATGTGCTCCAGCCCCCTGATAATTTTTGTTGCCCTCCGCTGGACTCTTTCCAATTTTTCCACATCCTTCTTGTAGTGTGGGGCCCAAAACTGGATGCAGTATTCCAGATGAGGCCTCACCAATGTTGAATAGAGGGAAATGATCACGTCCCTTGATCTGCTGGCAATGCCCCTACTTATACAGCCCAAAATGCTGTTAGCCTTCTTGCCAAAAAGGGCACACTGTTGACTCATATCCAGCTTCTCGTCCACTGTAACCCCAAAGTCCTTTTCTGCAGAACTCCTGCCTAGCCTTTCGGTCCCTAGTCTGTAGCAGTGCATGGGATTCTTCGGTCCTAAATGCAGGACTCTGCACTTGTCCTTGTTGAACCTCATCAGATTTCTTTTGGCCCAATCCTCTAATTTGTCTAGGTCCCTCTGTATGCTATCCCTACCCTCTAATGTATCTACCATTCCTCCCAATTTAGTGTCATCTGCAAACTTGCTGAAGGTGCAGTCCACTCCATCCTCCAGATCATTAATGAAGATATTGAACAAAACTGGCCCCAGGACCGACCCTTGGGGCACTCCTCTTGATACTGACTGCCAACTAGACATGGAGCCATTGATCACTACCCGTTGAGCCCGACGATCTAGCCAGCTTTCTATCCACCTTATAGTCCATTCATCCAGCCCATAATTCTTTAACTTGCCGGCAAGAATGTAGGTTATATATTTATGGGTTTGGGTTTTTTTTTTGTTTTTTTTTTTAATTATTTTGCCCCCAATTCACCAGATGGAGCCCTGCACAATTGGCTAAGTGCATTATGGGTATTTTCCACCTCCCTCTGATATACTCCTGTAGTGGCCAATATGTAATGCATCAGACTTGCTAGAACAAATGCTATGCAATCACCTAAGCAGAGCTTAACTGACAAACATTTTGTTTGGCACAAAAACAATTAACCAGACGAAAGGAAAGTCAAACCACAGAATTCATTTAAAAAGTGAGGCATTAGGTATGAAAGACACATACAGGACTTCTCTCCATTTGCTAAACGATATGAAAAATCTGAGAGATTAAACTTATCAGCAGCACTAATTGTTCACGTGATTTAACTTCACTGCTGTAAACCGCACCCTCTATGCTTCAGCTCCATGGGATCATAGGAGGGACAAGAACTATTTTCAAATGTCATTCACACACAAATGAGATCTTGATAAATTAAATAGATTCCCACTGTTAGATAAGGGCTCTGAAGAGCTCCAATCCATCTCATCCACGTCAGGCTTTTCCGGGAGCCTTGGAGCAGAACCCATGACTTTGAGGCAGTGCCTTTGATTTGCCCACATCAAAAAGTGATTCAGATTATTTTACAGAATTCTGTGTTTCACTTTCCACACAAGGCAACTAACCTGGCTTGAATCCAGAATATTCTGGGTGGGCACAATTCCTAATAGCTTCCTCTCCCCCCTCCAAGATGTAATCATCTAAACACTCCTGACTTTTTCCATCCACTTGTAATCTTGGAGTCTGCTGATGAGAGAAGGATTTTATTCAGACTCTCTACTGGGTTTGCTCCAGGAGAGGATACTGTATATTGCTCTCTGCAGTTCTTAATGAAAGGTACTCACAGAACGGTAAAAGGAACAGGAGTACTTGTGGCACTTTAGAGACTAACAAATTTATTAGAGCATAAGCTTTCGTGGGCTACAGCCCACTTCTTCGGATGCATATAGAATGGAACATATATTGAGGAGATATATATACACACATACAGAGAGCATGAACAGGTGGGAGTTGTCTTACCAATACTGAGAGGTCAATTAAGTAAGAGAAAAAAAAACTTTTGAAGTGATAATCAAGATAGCCCAGTACAGACAGTTTGATAAGAAGTGTGAGAATACTTACAAGGGGAGATAGATTCAATGTTTGTAATGGCTCAGCCATTCCCAGTCCTTATTCAATCCTGAGTTGATTGTATCTAGTTTGCATATCAATTCCAGCTCAGCAGTCTCTCATTGGAGTCTGTTTTTGAAGTTTTTCTGTTTTAAGATAGCTACCCGCAGGTCTGTCATTGAGTGACCAGACAGGTTAAAGTGTTCTCCCACTGGTTTTTGAGTATTATGATTCCTGATGTCAGATTTGTGTCCATTAATTCTTTTGCGCAGAGACTGTCCGGTTTGGCCAATGTACATGGCAGAGGGGCATTGCTGGCACATGATGGCATATATCACATTGGTAGATGTGCAGGTGAACGAGCCCCTGATGGTATGGCTGATGTGATTAGGTCCTATGATGATGTCTCTTGAATAGATAAGTGGACAGAGTTGGCATCGGGCTTTGTTACAAGGATAGATTCCTGGGTCAGTGTTTTTGTTCAGTGATGTGTGGTTGCTGGTGAGTATTTGCTTTAGGTTGGGGGGTTGTCTGTAAGCGAGGACAGGTCTGTCTCCCAAGATCTGTGAGAGTGAGGGATCATCTTTCAGGATAGGTTGTAGATCTTTGATGATGCGCTGGAGAGGTTTTAGCTGCGGGCTGAAGGTGACAGTTAGTGGTGTTCTGTTATTTTCTTTGTTGGGCCTGTCTTGTAGGAGATGACTTCTGGGTACTCGTCTGGCTCTGTCAATCTTTTTTTACTTCAGCAGGTGGGTATTGTAATTTTAAGAATGCTTGATAGAGATCTTGTAGGTGCTTGTCTCTGTCTGAGGGATTGGAGGTTATATCTTAGAGCTTGGCTGTAGACAATGGATCGTGTTGCGTGTCCTGGATGGAAGCTGGAGGCATGTAGGTAAGTGTAGCGGTCAGTGTAACCCACTAGGGGGAGGAGGGACATTCTATTAACATTTTTACTGGCGTCAATGTGCCTTTCAAACTATTATGCAGAAAAGCATCACATCCCCATTTTATACCACAAGGGCTGAGCTGCCTCTTGCCCAATCCCTTTTTATTTTTAATTATTTTATTTCCAATTTAGCAACAAGATGGTTTAAATAAGCACTCCCTAAACTGGGGCATGCTAAAAGCAACCAGGAATCCAAACACAGAGCCCAGACATTGCATGAACACAGATCTGCCCAAAAAGCCTACACATAAGGGTCACCTTTCTACCATCTCACTAGAAGAGATTAACTCTCTGCAACCACTAAGGTGTGTGCATGGCACAGGAACATGCAACAGAACCACCAGTTTCAGGATGGGTTGGGCAACAAAGAGGCTGCATGGGGGTTAATTCTGAACACTATCGAGCTCTGCTAGTGGCACAGACAATGCGGTGTGTATGCGTGGCTTGTAGGGAAGAAGAGGGGAATCTGTCACTACTAGATCACAGCCCTATGTAGGGAGAACCAATGGTTGGCAAGGGGAGAAGAGAAAACAAGGGAGTGAAAGGAATCCTTAGCTAAGCACTGGAATGGGGTGGCATTTGGCCCTTTTCCTAAGTTAGACATTAGATTTAATAGCCATGGCAATCAGTGTAATACAAGTAAGATCAGCAAGCAGATGTGCTAGTGCTGAAGTCAAAGCTGTAAATATACAGGGTGCACTAGACTGAAGACTAGGTTGTCTCCACTTGGTACCAAGGAGAAACCAATTGATTTCAGTTCATTTTTTCTCGATTTAAGATTTTGAGTTGAGTTTAGCATTCAGAGTAAGGGCTTGTCTACACTACTACTTTTGTCGGTGTAACTTATGTTGCTCAGGGGCGTGGGGGGGCGGGAAACACCCCCCACACACACCCCGGCGTGACTGAAGTTACACTGACAGAAGTGCCGGTGTGGACAGAGCTCTGTCGGCGAGAGAGCTTCTCCCCTGACATAGCTACCACTGCTCATGGAGGCGGTTTTATGATGTCAACAGGAGAGCTCTCCCCCACAGGCATAGAGTGGTTACACGAGCAATCTTACAGTGACACAGCTGTACTGATGCAGCTGTGCCACTGTAAGCTCACCTGTGTAGATGTGCCCTAAGAAGGCAGCACCATTGACTAGAACCAGGTATCTCTCAGCCACGGACTAAGAAATCTTCTCCATGCAGTTTTGACAGTGCACCTCAAAACCTGACCCACTGCATCCCCTGCTATTTCCACAAGTTCAGAGTTCATAGCAAAGATATACGTACATATTAAAAAACAAGTTTTGCCTTCTGATTTCCCAATTTTTTCTACCAGACAGTCTGTGCCTTGCAGAGTTTACAATCTTATACAACACCTTCAGCTTAACTAGTGCTTAAATTGTTTCCACTCTTCGTTTCCTGTTATAGCTCTGAGGATGCCTGTCAATGTAGGACACCCTACTATTGCAGTCAGGGTCTGAGCAGAAGTTGCAGTTGTACTGAGCTGTGCAAAATAATGTTGGCATGTAGACAAATGTCCACTAGAGACAAAGTTGATTCCATCAACTGTTAAATGCTGTTCAGGATTTGAAGCCATGATTCCAGAACTGAAAAGCTAGTGCATCAATTCACCTTCTCCACGCAGACAGGCAATTATCTGCTTTCCAACAAAAACCTTCCACAAGGGAACCACACCGATTTTCCAGATGCATAAGGCGTATGCAGTGAGCTAAAGCAATTCCATCTTATTTTCTAGTGGTCCTGTAAGTCAATGGTGCTCAACTTTTTCAGTCCCGCTCCCCCCTTACCATTAACAGAAACTGTCCACACCCCACCCCTCCCCCATTACTGCACAGCCAAAGCTCCCTCAGCAACAGAGCTTGGTCTGGGGACAGAGAGGGAATGAGGGCAGAACCCGGCCAGGGACAGAGCACGGGGTGGGTGGAGTGGAGCTGTGGCCAGAGTGGGTCTGGAGATGGAGAGAGAGTTAGGGCAGAACTGGACCTGGAGGTGGAGCGGGGCTTGGTGCTCCCTCCACACCCTCTGGGGGGACTGCCGCTGGCCCCACTGCACGCCTCTCCCTCCATGCCCCCCTAGGAGGGAACCCCCCCCAGTTTGGGGACCACTACTATAGGTGATTGCAGAAGAGACCATCAGCTAGTCAAAGTACATAAATGTGTCCCTTTTAGCATAAAAACATAAGAAAGGCCGTACCGGGTCGGACCAAAGGTCCATCTAGCCCAGTATCCTGTCTACCGACAGTGGCCAATGCCAGGTACTCCAGAGGGAGTGAACTTAACAGGTAATGATCAAGTGATCTCTCTCCTGCCATCCATCTCCATCCTCTGTCAGACAGAGGCTAGGGACACCATTCCTACCCGTCCTGGCTAATAGCCATTAATGGACTTAACCACCATGAATTTATCCAGTTCTCTTTTAAACTCCGTTATAGTCCTAGCCTTCACAACCTCCTCAGGTAAGGAGTTCCACAAGTTGACTGTGCGCTGCATGAAGAAGAACTTCCTTTTATTTGTTTTAAACCTGCTGCCTATTAATTTCATTTGATGATCCCTAGTTCTTGTATTATGTGAATAAGTAAATAACTTTTTCTTATCCACTTTCGCCACATCACTCATGATTTTATATACCTCTATCATAGCACTGCACTAAGCTTCAGAATTGTTTTGATATGATAAGTCCCTTGTGGGGCGGGGGGAGAACAAAACAACCTCTGGCTGGGAACTAATCTATTTTTATAAGAATCAGTATGGGAACTGAAAGCTCTAGTAACAACTAATCAAAAGCCTACTTACATGAGATGCCCATGCAACAGTTCCACAGAAGAATTCACAGGAGTGATTTTTAAACAGTGTACACACACAAAAACAGCATCTAGAAAGCTCACTGCAGGATGGCCAAATATAGAGGTGTTCTAAGAAGCCACTCTCCACAAACATCACTAATCTTGCGTATCACAGTTCTGATATTCAACTGTGGCTTTCAATGCTATTCAATTAAGAGGTCTTCAACAAAAAGTGTGTGCTGCTCATTAAATACAACTACAATCATTAGGAATAGAGGAAGGATGGCTTTGTGGTTAAGTATAGGCCTAGAAGATCAGAGTTCCATTCAATGTTATGCAAGGAGCCTTCTGCACGACCCTTGGCCAGCCAGCCTCCCTGTGCTTCAGTTTCCACATCTGTAAAACAGAGATACCAGCCCAGCTCACTAATGGGGCTGCAGCTATGAAACTATTCATGAGGGCTTTCAAATTAAAGAGACAAAGGGTAGAGCATTAAGAAGCAGCAGTTGCAAACGTAGGTACCACCACACGTGGCAGCCCTTTGAAATAGGTGCTGAGTAATTGGAATCAGGACCACTTCCAGAGTGGACATTCCAATGCCAGCTACAACTACAGCAGCACGGCTTACTTTATCAGTAGCTTAAACTATCAGATGTCAACACTGATGATACGTGCCTTATGAATCGCTACAATAGAGACATTTGCCACTATTCCATCCTGACTAGAGATCTGTACGCACTTAGGTGAGTTCAGAAGTCTTATGGACCGAACACTACGGTAATCTTCACATTGATTTCACTCTCACCGCATTTTGCTGGCCCTCCCTCTCTTTAGGCTTACCAAAAAAGCCTGCTTGAATGGTGCAGTCTCTAGTTGGACAGAAGTATCACGTCAAAGATAATTTGTCCAGCAGTATGATTCGTCTCAGAGCAAGAGTTCTGCTCTTTTGGTGAACATTATCTTGTACAAGATGAAATGCATTGTTACTTTACATCCAATTGCTAAGGTCACGGATCATTCAAAAACTAGGATTCTATACAATGTATAGTGACAAAATAGTAATATGCATACCGTTGTCCATTATATATACATACACAAAACACATTTAGTGAAACAATCAACGTAAGAACATAATGGCCATACTGGGTCAGCCCAAAGGTCCATCTAGTCCAGTATCCTGTCTTCCAACAGTGGCCAATGCCAGGTGCCTCAGAGGGAATGAGCAGAGCAAGTAATCCAGTGATCCATCCCATCACCATTCCCAGCTTCTGACAAACAGAGACTCGGGACACCATCCCTGCCCATCCTGGCTAATAGCCATTGATGGACCTAATCTCCATGAATTCATCTAGTTCTTTTTTGAACCCTGTTATAGTCTTGGTCTTCACAGCATCCTCTGGCAAAGAGTTCTACAGGTTGACCGTTTGTTGTGTGAATAAATATTTTCTTTTGTTTTAAACCTGCTGCCTACTAATTTCATTTAGTGACCCCTAGTTTTTGTGTTATGAGAGAGTAAACAACACTTCCTTATTTACTGTCTCCACACCAGTCATGATTTTATAGACCTCTATCATATCCCCCCTTCGTCCTCTCTTGTCCAAGCTGAAAAGTTCCAATCTTATTAATCTCTCCTTATATGGAAGTTCCTTCATACCCCTAATCATTTTTGTTGCCCTTTTCAGAACCTTTTCCAATTCCAATTGTGACAGACCCAGGCCAGTGGGGTACAGGAGTCTGGTAGAAGGCAAATATACTGGCCACTGACTGAACAATTTTCTGTTCCCTGAGTGACCAGAGCAGGGGCTTCCCTAGAGCAATCAGGAACCTGCTAGAACCAATTAAGACAGGCAAGCTAATCAAGACATCTGAAGCCAATTAAGAACTTTCTAGAATCAATTATGGCAGGCAGGCTAATCAGGACACCTGGTTTAAAAAGGACCTCCCATCAGTTAGTAGGGGTGTGTGCAAGGAGCAGGGAGCGAGGGGATGTGCTGCTGGAGGAGTTAAGAGTTCAAGAGTGATCAGGCTTCAGGAGGAAGGTCCTGTGGTGAGAATAAGGAAGGTGTTTGGAGGAGGCCATGGGGAAGTAGCCCAGGGAGTTGTAGGTGTCACGCAGCTGATACAGGGAACATTGTAGTCAGCTGCAGTCCACAGGGCCCTAGGCTGGAACCTGGTGTAGAGGGTGGGCCCGGGTTTCCCCCATCCTCCCAACTCCTGATTGGACACAGGAGGAGTTGACCTGGTCTGTGAGAAACACCAGAAAGCAAGGTCTAAATTGGAAAGGGATCTGGCCTGTCCCCGACCCACTAGGTGGGGGACAGACTGTGGGGATTGTTCTCTGTTTCCCCCATGCTGGCCAGTGATGAGGTGAGCTGAGTGGACAGCAGGTTTGAGCCTCTAGCAAACGTGGCCAAACTGAGAACTGCTGTGAACCTCTGAGGCGAGCAAATCTGCCTACAAGCGCAGGACCCACCAAGGCAGAGGAGGAACTTTGTCACACCATGTTTTTTTGTTTGTTTGTTTTAATATGGGGTGACCACATCTGCATGTGGTATTCAAGATGTGGGGATACCATGGATTTATACAGAAGCAATATGATATTTTCTTTCTTGATGATTCCCAACATTCTGTTTGCGTTTTGACGGCTGCTGCACGTTAAGTGGATGTTTTCAGAGAACTATCCACAATGACCGCAAGATCTCTCTCAAGTGGTAAAAGCTAAGTTAGACCCCATCATTTCATATGTATAGTTGGGATTATGTTTTCCAATGTGCATTACTTTACATTAATCAACATTAAATTTTATCTTCCATTTTGTTGCCCAGTCACCCAATTTTGTGAGATCCCTTTGTAACTCTTTGCAGTCTGCTTTAGACTTAATTATCTTGAGTAGTTTTGTACCATCTGCAAATTTTGCCACCTCACTGTTTACCCCTTTTTCCAGATCATTTATGAATATGCTGAATAGGACTGGTCCCAATACAGACCCCTGGGGGACACCACTATTTACCTCTCTCCATTCTGTGAACTGACCATTTATTCCTACCCTTTGTTTCCTATCTTTTAACCAGTTGCCAATCCATGAGAGGATCTTCCCTCTTATGACAGCTTAATTTGCTTAATAGCCTTTGGTGACGGGCCTTTCTGAAAAGTTTAAGTACACTATATATACTGGATCCTCCTTGTCCACATGCTTGTTGACCCCCTCAAAGAATTCTAGTAGATTGGTGAGGCAAGATTTCCCTTTACAAAAAACATGACTCTGCCCCAGCAAAATTATGTTCATCTATGTGTCTGACAATTCTGTTCTTTATAGTTTCAGCCAATTTGCCCAGTACTGAAGTAAGGCTTACTGGCCTGTAATTGCCAGGATCACCTCTGGAGCTCTTTTTAAAAAAATGGTGTCACATTAGCTATCCTCCAGTCATTTGGTACAGAAGCGGATTTAAATGATATACTAACTATAGTTAGTAGTTCTGCAATTTCACATTTGAGTTCCTTCAGAACTCTTGGGTGAATACCATCTGGTCCTGGTGACTTATTGCTGTTAAATTTATCAATTTGTTCCAAAACCTCCTCTAATGAGGACACCTCAAGATGTACATAACCATAAGTAGGATCACATGGCTAATTTTATAACCCTTGTCTTCCTCTTCCTTCCACCACTCTATTGTTGCCATCACATCTAATTTGTGGCAAGGACTAAGTACATTCATCTTCACGTAACATGCCTTGCACACTATAAAAATAATTACTCTGAACTTTTTTTTTGCGCTTTTTAGGGACACTAATTTAAAATTATTTAAAAAACAAGTTTCCATTATCTGTGTCACCAACACTTAAACTGTCAAACTGAAGTTACTTAACATTTACTTTTCTCCATTGATACCTTTGGGGAAAAAACAAAAACACACTTCATTCACCTTGGTTACAGAAGATACAGACTAGTCAGTTTTACCTTCTGCTTCTCCTGTGTCAGCAAAAGCATTGCCATGTTTGGGTTGCAAGCACTTTAAAGGAAAGCTGAAAATTTTCAATGAAGGTTTAATATCATGAAAGTGTTTATTAGGTTTGAAAAGTTGGCTGTATTTTTGTTTTTAAAGATCACCTGAAACCTAGATTTTAGACTTAAACTGCCCGCCTCTAAGAACTGAGTGTTCCGAGAATCTGAGAAGTGACCATGGATAACCCTGTCCTTGGGATACCTACAATTCAACACCAACCTTCAATTTTCATTGCCGAGGGTATCAGGGGTCTGGAGTAGAAATTGGCTTGAATTCACCCTGATTTATGATGGTTTTATACTGCCTAGACCAGAACACCAGTTCCTAGGGAAGTCTGCAGAAGGTAGCACCCCCCAAATGGTGGGATTTGGGGGGAGGGATATAGCTAGGGCATGAGTTGAGACAACCCAGTTAAGAGAGAGTCTAATACTTGGGTAAACGAACACTCAACACTGCCCTCCATTTAGCAGACAGAGATGAAGACAGCAGCCCAGGTTCTGCCACATACATGAAGTTAGCAGCCCTTCTGCACTTTAGCATTCTCAGCCATGTCCAGACACTCCAGATGTTGGAGGGTAGGGCTTTCACATCAAGCCTATTAGTGTCATCAGATTGCTGCATAGGTTATATCATTGGAGAAGAGCGACTACTTTGGGGAAGAAACCAACACAGCATGTTGGAAAATCTACACACAACAAGCCCATGGTTCTGCTAATCTGCTGTGCCCTTTGTTCTCTCTCTCTCTCATTTTGGGAACCAACATAACAGAAGGCAAGTGTTGTTAAGCCCCCACACCACAGGAAGATGAACATCTACAAGCAAGCTTCATATTGGCCAATGATGCAAAAAGACCAGAAATGGTAGACCCCCACCTGAATCCTAGGGCTTTGAATAGTTTGGGATGAAAGCCCACCCTGTGGTAGAAGAAACAGTCCATCTGCTAAATGATTCACCTGACCTACCAGGTAGCCAGGGCCAGCTCCAGGCACCAGCGAAGGAAGCAGGTGCTTGGGGCGGCCAATGGAAAGGGGCGGCACACCTGGGTCTTCAGCAGCAAGTCCCTCAGTCCTTCTCTGCCGAAGGAGAAGAGACCCCGCCGCTGAATAATGAAGCAGCACGATTGAGCTGCTGCCGCCGAAGTGTCTGCTTTATCTTTTTTTTTTTCCCTCTCTCTCTCTCTCCTTGCTTCGCCTCTTGGGGCGGCAAAAAAGCTGGAGCCGGCCCTGCAGGTAGCAAGCTGTCAAAGATGTCTGTCCACAGCAAGGGCAGGACTGCCATGCCAAGCCATACCAGTCAAATCTTGCATTACTTCTTAAAGATCGGGGGAGTTTGACTGCACTAGTAAATTTCTACATAAAACCTGTCTTCCCAAAACCCATATATACATGCAGCCAAGGAAGAAACCAGAATCCAGCAACCCAACCATGCAGAGACTTTTCAAGCTTTTATGCTATTAAAAAAAAAGGGCCATCAAGAACTAGAAGTTACAGAAACACTGAGGTAAGGCAGCCTTCTGCATCTTCACTACAGGTCTCTAGCTAATATACCCTCCCTTACCAAAGTGATGCAATCCTGGCCAAGGAGTTATTTTGCCCGCTACTCCAGACTTCACAGCAGAAGCAGATTGAAATTCTACAAGTAGATGGCAGCTGGTGGTCTACTGAAGGATTATTAAGAGCTCTAAATACCAACCTTCGAGAACCCAGCACATTTTGCATTTCATGTATTTATTTTAGAGCCAGCAAATTTTACAAATTATTCCAAGAATTCTCTCTCCACAGTTTTATTTTTTTGAAGAAATCTTTTGAGATGTCAACTGGTGCTTAAATCAGGTAGGTGGGTGGGTGGGGGTGGGCGTGGGTGTGTGTGTTCACTGCACTAATACTACATACACCAATCAGACCCTCCTCCAAAGCCCCAAGTTCTTTTAGCATCTCTCATGCTTTAGACTAACCTTAGCGACTCGGCATTCCAAGATTTATGAATACAAACCACTCAGTATGCTGGTCTCATTCAAGCAACACATGGAATCCAGAATTCAAAATGCACACGTGCCCTGGCTCCAAGTAAAGTTGTATTATAGAAGCATTGCCATGACTCTCAATAAATCAATATTCCAAGTTTAGAGCTCTCTCTGGTCCCTCTGCACACACTGTACGCCATATTAATAATTCTCCTTTATGAAACTGGATTGAAGCACTGCAGTAAGAGTAAATTTCAATTTATGAATTAAACCTTTTATTTAACATGGAGATAGCGTCTCCTTCTACTCCATCCAGAGGCTGTGCAAGGAAAAAAAAACAACCCACAAACAGTGGAATTAACAGTAATAGTGTTTTATTGTAGTGTGCACAGATACATTAAATCAAGTATAATTTGATCAGAAATGTTGGTATGCACATTAGAAATGCCCCAGGCCAGTCTTCAGCAAAAGCAATGTTCTTGGAGGTTTTCATTCCTGTCGTGTATATTTATCTTCTCATCAAAGAAGAGCAAGCATTCACTCTATCACACTTCTCTTTCATAAGGTACATTAATGGCTGCTTCCAATTTCAGAAACACAGGTGCTTGCTGTTGCATCTCTTATAAAAATCAGTTACCCAAGTGTCTAGGATTAGGCTAGGATCTTAAATCTCTTAATACAGCCAATTATCTGTCATTTCAAGCACTCTCCTGAAACAAAGGGAAGAAATTCAATGAAAATGACACTATCGGGTCACGTTGGGACCAAAACTTAGCTTTTCTAAGCAAGCTTTTACAAGCCATAAACCCATTAGAGGTATGTTTCCATGGTGATTTTTTTTAACCCCATGGGAATATTTCTAATGGAAACTATTGGCCTGCAGTGTTTGCAACCAAGTATTGCAGGAAGTTCAAGTGTCTAGGAACATTAATGAATCCAATTAGTCTATTCTCATAGTTCAGGACAAAATGCAATGCAAATAGCAATAGCAAAAAATTAATATTTTTAGAATTATTTGAGTTTTGAGGAAGGTGTTTTTAAAGCAATTAAAAAACTTGTGAGGAAAATCATAATAAAATATTAACATACTACATTATATGTTACTTGAATCAGGTTCATATCCAAAGAATCTGGCTAAAGCTTTTGTTTTGCTGGCTGGGGAGCCCTCTTCCCCTGAGAATGCTAAAAAGGTGACCAAATTTCTAAATACCTATCTTTTTTGGCACTTCCCTTGCATACATACTCAGTGCGAAAGCTTTTCCATTACAAAGACAGTCCATACTTTACTATGCCACAATTCCACAGGCTAATTTTTCCAATATTGTGCAATACAAAGTCTTGCTGTTAAAAAAACATTTGTCATTTTGTTTAACATGTAGATCCTTTAGTAGAGCATTAAGAATATTAAATTTAACCTGACAGCTTCCCATTTAATCTTGTTTTTAGCTGCTGAGAATGGTAGATTAAATAATCTTCCACAATTAATCAAAAGGAATTTTTGCAGAACTTCAGATAACTGGTCTATGATAAAATGATACTTTAGATTTAGAGCCATAATTTAACTTGCACTGTGCCAGGTAAAGACTGGTGAACATAGATGCACAGTAGAATGTTCTGCAGCCATATGATTTGAGTAAAGGAATACACTATCCCGGTTTTTAAATGTAAAGGACATATTTAATTCTATTACACAGAATGTATCTGCCATGTGTGCACATGGTATACGCATTAACATGACACCATCTCATAGTATTATGGTAGTCACAAGACAGATCAGCCTGATGCTAATGGAAACCGAAAGAAAACAAGAAGACCACAAGAAAAAGATACTTAAAAAACTTGTACAGGTCTTTCGCACCTTAGGCGCATTTAACATGTGCCATTTCAGCTTTACACGGTCAGCAAAACCAAAAAAAAAACCCACCAACAAAAAAAAGAAAAACAATTTAAATACTGTTTCTGTGGTGCGGGCGATTCCGCCCACCATTACGCTCAATGTAATTTTGACTATAGGCGATTTTCCGCTTTAGGCGCTGATTGCAGAACGTAACCCCAGCGTAAGAGGAGACAGACCTGTACTCCAGTCCAATCCATTCACTCACCTTGCCTTTAGTAACAAAGGCATGAATCAACATATTTATAAAATGGTCACCACCACTGTGATATCTTACAAAGGGAGAAAAGTGAGAAGAATCATTTAAACAGCCTGTAGCTTCTATTTTTGAATCAGGAGCTCCAGGTACCTCTGACTCACAGGGATCCAAATGGAAGAGCCATAATTCAGATCTGATCTATTTTAGAAGAGCTGCCTGAACGTAAGTATTTTCAGGGTCTGTAGGAGGGATGTTAGGTTAACGTTCCAGGCCAGGGAGACTCCAGGCACATCTTGAATCAATTAATAAAGTTTTAAGAACTGAATGAAGAGGAAATTGAGTAGCTGATTATATTTAATGAAACATCTGACAATATCCAAGAGTCTTGTAGATCCCAGTTTTACTCACGTAAGTTTTGGGGTTGAGTTGCTTTATCCTTTTCAGCAAACCATTCTGAAGCTGGGTGAACAGGCTCTTTCAGAAGTTAGGTGTGGGCCTAACCATACAGTCCATAAACTTTTTAATAGTGTGGAGCAATGTTTATCACTGGCTTATGATGTACCCATTATATGTTAGGTTCTTTTTCTAGAATTCAGGAAGGGAGAGTTCCTGCTCAGAGGGGGCTCAGTTTAAGGAGCTGATTCACCAAGAGCTGAATTTGACACATCCTATCCATTTTCATTGTAAATCACTGAATCCAGAGATTGTGCAAGGGGTCTTTTGCCAAGATGAAAGGCTGAACAGGTCTTAGGTTTCAGAGGGGGTAGCCATGTTAGTCTGTATCAGCAAAAACAACAAGGAGTCCTTGTGGCACCTTCGAGACTAACATTTATTTGGGCATAAGCTTTCATGGGCTAAACCCCACTGCATCAGATGCATGGAGTGGAAAATACAGGAGCAGGTATAAATACATGAAAAGATGGGGGTTGCTTTACCAAGTGTGAGGTCAGTCTAATGAAATGAATCAATTTACAGCAGGATACCAAGGGAGGAAAAATAACTTTTGAAGTGGTTAGAGAGTGGCCCTTTATAGACAGTTGACAAGAAGGTGTAACAGTAGAGAGAAATTAGTATTGGGGAAATTGTGCTATTATTCTGGATTAAAGAGGCTCAGAACTCAGCTCCAAATAGAACTGTCCCAGAACAAGCTGAGTAATTTAAAGTGTTTCATTGGTTTCCTCTTGCTAAGGGTACGTCTACACTTACCGGAGGGTCCGGCGGCAGGCAATCGATGTTCTGGGATCGATTTATCGCGTCTGGTTTAGCTCGGCGAGAGGAGTACGCGGCATCGACAGGAGAGCCTCCCTGCCGCGTCTGGACCCACGGTAAATTCGGATTAAGGTACTTCGAATTCAGCTACGTTATTAACATAGCTGAATTTGCGTACCTTAGTCCGAAGTGGGGGCTTAGTGGGGACCAGGCCTAAGGCATCCAAACCAGCTCCTGCCTCAACAATCAGCACCATGCCACAAGAAAGCCTGGATCAGGAACATCCTTGTTTCCTACCGAAGGAAGGAAAACCAGCTCACAAAAGCAAGGGCATTCCTTGGGTTTATGGAAAGGAGGGATAGCCACAAACTGTAAAGTACCAACCAAGAGATCTGGGAGGAACTAGCAATACCAGTGGGAACAAGAAATGGTGGTGACTTGCTCATCCCAGGCACATTCACAAAGCCATTTGGACTAGCCTTTGCTTAAAACAAAGCAAAAGCCTGTACTTTGATGCTAGACCAAAGACTTCAAGGCATCCCACTTCCTCTCCCCCACCCCCCCAGCAGTGAAACGTCACATTCTTTTTACTACATTTCTGTTCTCCCACATTTCACTTCCCCACAAAACTGCAACATAGTAATTCTCTCTACCACTAACCCTCCCTCCTAGTCTTGCTCTGCAGTGACCATTCACATCCCCATAGCTGCCACACTTAACATGTTTCTTATCCTGTTCCTGGGACTTTTTACAGAGCTCTTGTGGATTAGACTCTTGCAAAACACTGCAACCGAAACCATCAGATAATTCCCAATGTATTTTTCTATTTTCCAACAGTTGCACTGGATTCCGATAAGATCTTGCGCATTTACAATAGCTCTTAATTTGCAAGATGCTGAAAAACATCTGACCCAGCACACACCACACTCAATGGTCTTCTTGTGTTATCCACCATGTGGTTTAAGGCTCAGCAAGGCTGGATTGCAAATAATTCCAATCCAGTGATGCAACATCTTGGGGCTCAGAGGTCTCTGCTCATAATTATGCCCCTTAAAAACTCTGTTGCTTTCTTCCCTCTGATCTGCAACACTCCTAAGGTTTCATTTTGTGAACTAATACTCTAGGAATATTTTGAGTCACTCAGCCAAATTCAGATCTAACATTTGAGCTGCAAATTTTAACCTTTTTGTAATACCCCCCAGAGTGCTTGAAAAGGCACTCAAGTGTTATAGCGTCCTTAGTTTAAGTTTCCAATTCCATTTGATCACTACTTAACCTTTTGGTTACAAAAACAACTGAACTGTTTAGAGGATAAGGAGTCTAATATTCAAGAAATCTCTCCTGTTTTCTCCCACCACTAATCATTATTAATCATTGTAATTCAGGTAAATGTTTAAAAAAATCATCATAGGGTTGTCAATTTGCCAGGTAGGAAATGCCAGTTATATAAAAAGGTTAGCTCATTTAGTATTATACCTCAGACAATTAGACTGGGCTAGAATTACAGCTGTTGCTTGGCACCAACTCTATTTGGAGAAAAATTAAAATTCCTCTGTACAAATATACCTGATTAAACAAAGGTCTGAATAAAAGCTGCACATTGCCCTCCCATTTTATCAAACATCCACTAGTGCTGACAGTAACTGAACATGCCTATGGTTAACTTAGCAGCTGCTTCCCAAACCCTTCCACCTAGCCATGGCATTTTGCCATCTATAGCACCTTTAGTCCAAGGATCTTGAATGCAAATAAAGAAGCCGCCTCAAACCCCTGAGAACCAAACACCATCATCCCCATTTTACAGAAGGGTATGCAGACATTACAGTGAGTCGCATCATACGCGCATTTAACTTACGCAAATTCAACTATACACACTCGGCAAAAAAAGAAAAACAAGATACCTGTAAATAGTGCGGGCGATTCCACCCAATGAGCATATGCCCCGGAGCGAGCGTGAGATGAGAGATGTGAATCTGCTGTTCCCTCAGTCGGTCTCAGTTCCCGCGTGCCTCTCATAGTGTGAGCATCTCGCCGCGCTGAGTGTGATTCTAGTGTTTAAAGATACGCATTTTTCGTATTTATCTTTCCCCTAAACGCAAGCCAACTACTTCATCTGGTGCTCAACCGAAAAAACAGCGATATGTTCCAATGCTGGAGGAAAAACTGGCTGTGTTGGACTTAGAGAGACAGTATGTCGGTCTCCAACGTGGCACATAAATATGGCCGCAACAAATCTAGCATCCGTGCCATCAAGATTTGAGAGAGAAATTCATCAAGCCGTGGCATCAAGTGCTCCAATAACTGCTAAGGTGACGAGCCAGATTCGTGATAAGACTTTAGTGAAGACTGAAAAGGCATTAAAAACTTATGGCTGGAAGACCTGAACCGTAAACATGTGCCTATCAATGGCAACATGTTGCGAGAAAAGGCTCTACGTGCTGTTCAAACCTCCTGCCGAAGAGGGACAGCCTTCTGATGAGAAGGAATTCAAAGCCAGCCAAGGTTGGCTTAACAGTTTTAGGAACCGCTTCAACCTTAAAAACGTGCAGACTCCTGGTGAAGCTGCATCTGCCAATGAAGAGGCAGCAAAAGCCTACCCCGAACAATTAAAGAAAATCAGAGGAAAGGGGCTATCTTCCAGAACATGTTTTTAAATGCTGACGAGACTGGGCTCTTCTGGAAAAAATGCCCAACCGCCCTTACATTTCGAAATGAGAAAGACAAGCCCCTGGCTTCAAAGCAGCTAAAGACCGTGACTGTGTTGTTTTGTGGCAATGCGGCTGGGCATTTCATAAAGCCAGGCTTGCTCTACAGGACTGCAAATCCCCGTACCCTAAAAGGCAAGAATAGAAATCTCCTGCCTGTGTTCTGGCAATCAAATAAAAAGGCTTGGGTGACGGCAGCATTATTTCTGGATTGGTTCCACAAGTGTTTCATTCCAGCGGTCAAGCAGTACCTCGAAGAGAAAGGACTTGACTTTAAAGTGTTGTTGATCGTAAACAATGCTCCTGGCCACCTTGCGGCACTCCTGTTTGCATTTAATGACGTTGAAGTCATCTTTCTCCTCCCAAATACCATCTCCATCCTCCAACTTCTCGACCAAGGCGTGATTGGCTGTTTCAAGGCCACGTACACAAGGCTTACGTTCCCACGGATACGTAGCGCTATGGATGCTGATCCCAATCTTAATGTGATAGAGTGTTGGAAGTCCTTCAACACTGCCTATTGCATCACTTATATTAAACAGGCAATGGATGCAATCAAGCCTGAAACAGTCAATGCATGTTGGCGAAACCTATGGAAAGAACGTGTGAATGATTTTAAGGGTTTCCCGACCATTGACAAAGAAGTGAAACGCATTGTTCAGGTGGCCAGGCAAGCGGGTGGTGATGGCTTCATCGACATCCTTGAGGAAGACATTGAAGAATTAATTGAGAGCCATAGAGAAACATTGACTAACGAAAAATTAGAGGAACTGATAAAATCATCTACAGAAAATGAAGATGACGACGACAACCAGGAAGACCCAGCAAGTTGAAATCTTCATAAATTTGCTGAAATGTTCCAAGCAGCGAAACACTTGAATGATTTAACTTCTGAATATGATCCCTCTATGGAACGAAGCCTCAAAAAATCACATGTAGTATTACGGACTATTTGAGACCGTATCAAGAAATGTTTGATCAAGAGACAACAGCAACAGTTGCCGATCACCATGTTTTTCAAGGAAAAACAACCAGCAGCAGATGAGCCAACGCAATCAACTTCTCGAGCTAAACCAGAGCCAATCCCTTAGTCTATGACTCGCTCTCCATCACCCAAGCTCTCAGTCACCTCCGTCTCCTGGGTCGACATCAAACCCTGACGACCCCCTGTAATTACTCCGTGTAATTAAAAATACAGTACTGTAAAATATATTTTGCATATGTGCTCTTTATTATATACTGTACATTACTGTATACATTATACATATTACTGTACAGGGTTGTATACACAAAACCAAGTACAGCATACTGTACTTTGTGGGCAATTTAAGGGATTTTCAAGGGTAATTTTGACTATACACGATTTTCGCCTTACGCGCTGACTTTAGAACTTAACCCCCGCGTAAGATGCAACTCCACTGTAAATGACTTTCCCCATTGTTACACAGAAAGTTTGGTGCAGAGCTGGCAATAGAACCTAGTTCTCTCAACTCCAGTCCTGAGTTTTGTAATTAAAACAATTTTTTCTGCACTATATTAAAACTTGGCACTTTTTTGCTCTTACTGAAGGTCTCTTCCCTTTTTACTTCAAATCCACACTGCTATGAATGAAGACAACTGGCTAGAACTACATGGAGCCAGTCAATACCATTCATCAGCCAAATAGGAGAGATGGTTGCTGTTCAAAAAAAACAAGACATTATGCACACACCACACGTGAGAATACTGTTCCTGTAGCATATTGAGCCTTTACCAGTTTAGGTAGGGAACAGAACCCATTAAGTAAGGGTGGTGTAGAGCACAACAGCAGGGAATGCGCCACTTGGCTGCTCCTACTATTGGTTAATTTTAGTGGTACTACACAACAGCCAGCACCCCTAACCAAGTGCACAGGTCTTGCATTAAATTAGGAAACCTATACCACTCATTTGGGATGCTACTGTGTTATTTAGCTTTTACGTACACTCATTGGAATTTAAACACTGCTGTGAGAGACATATGGGAGGCTCACCAGTTAGCAAAACTAGACTCCAAGTTTCATATCTAAGCCAACAAGATACCTTTGAAGTCTTCCTTTCCATCCATTTCAAAGCCTGGAACTTGTCACCATTGGCATAATCAGACACTTATAGAGCAGAGGCTCTTGAGTGCTAGTCACCTTTTAAAAACCCCAACTTTCTTTGGACAAGCTGATTTTTTCCCCTCTTTCCAGCTTAACTCCTGCTCTCTATTATATTTTAAACATCAGCTGAGCCACACCACAAGATCATTTCAGTAGGTCACTGAATAAGCACGTGGACTCTTTCCATCAGATAAGATCAGACCATGATAGCAAAGAGTTGAAGTGGAACAAGTGGGGTATTGTAAAATTTACAGGACAGATTCTGGTACCCTTACTATCAGTAATACCTTACTGCACAGATACTCCATTATTTCAGTGCGGCTATATCCAGATTAAGGTATTACTCTGTACGAGTAAGGCTAGCAGAATCTGGATTTGTGCTGTTTACAAATCACTTTTGAAAGCCTTAAGTTAAGGTGTAGTTTATAGCCAGTGGACAACTGAGATGAAGCATTACTTATCTTTAAAGAAGACAGAATTTCATAACTGCAGAAACCCCAACAGCGGATATCTAAATTCCACCCAGGCAGTCACTTCCTCAATACACATCTACCCCGATATAACGCTGTCCTCGGGAACCGAAAAAAAAATCTTACCGCATTATAGGTGAAACTGCGTTATATAGTACTTGCTTTGATCCGCCGGAGTGCGCAGCCCCTCCCCCCAGAGAGCGGCTTTACCGTGTTATATCCAAATTCGTGTTATATCGGGTCGTGTTATATCGGGGTAGAGGTGTATATTTAAGGACAAAAGGGGAAAGTTGGTGTTTTCTGTTGTAGAACAGATAGTCATTCAACACCTCCTCATTCAGAAAATTCATTTTTACACAGTACAATTTGACTCCCAAGGACTGGACACTTAGATGCTACTCATCACTATCATTACAAGGCTGGGGCTTTTCTTTTATTGGATAGTCAGCAGCATCCCGCAGGAAACAGCATTATACCCTTGGCTGTTTACCTGAGTTTCTTTTGTAATTCTGGAAGTGAACCATTTGTAAGAATATGGAAAAAGAAACATGCAACATTACAAAGTGAATCCATGATCTAGTTATGCTCTCTCTCATCTTCCCCTATACTGTCTGGCTGCTCCTACCTCACTGGGTTATATTTCATATTGTACTAGACACTAACAACAACAAAAGATAGTTCCTACCCAAAGCACTTAGAGCCTTATTTAGAATGTAAACTCTTCAGAACAGAAAATGGTTTTATTATAACCTGCCACACCCCTAAGGCACTGTATACGCAAGTGTTTATCATGCAGTAGCAGCTCATGGGCACGGCGATAGAAAATAGTGGATCTGAACATGTTTGCAGATAATGAATGTTCCTTCAGCTGAGCCCATTTAGCTACTTAATATGTACTGATGCAGGCGACAGGAGCTGGACTACGCTAATATTCTACACAGAAAGAGCGGGGTCATATTTTTTTTTTAGGAGAAACCACATGGACCTCACTTTTTTTGCTTTAATCTACCAGCTGAGGTAGCAGCTAAGAAGCACTGTATGTGTATGTAGCACGTACACACAGCATGTTGTGAGTGGGTTGCTTAAACATTATTGCTATAAATCTCTGATGTCTACATTACTCAAGGGGCAGAGACCCAAGTGAATCATGCTGGTCTCTCAAAGCAGCAGTGACCTCCCATCACATGTCCATGACAATTTGTTCTTTTCAATCTTCTCCAATTCCCTTCTTTAAAGTTCATTAGTTATGAGACTTGTCCTCCCCAAGTTTGCACTGTTCACTGTTACATCTGCTCTTAAGCTACAAGCTTCTCAACACAGGGACCAATCTGTAAGACTCCCTGCACACCTATGCCACTGTGTGGATAAAACAGTCATGGTACGGGAGGAGCCCCGTAATTTCAATATCCTCCAAGACTGTTGACCTCTTAACTCAATTGCTTTAGATGGCAAAAATCTTGATAGCTAGTCATTGGCTAACAGTCAATATGACCTAAAAATAGAAGCCTCCATACAGGATAACTGTTGCTGAAGCATGTTTAGGGCAAAGAGCCTGTGCATAAAACATCTGAACTTGTGCCTTAATGCATGAAATGTGGGACATTTGCTTCCTATCCTGAAGAATTTAAGATGCTGCACCAACACTTTATGGTCATAAAATTACAGAAAGAATGAAATTAGTCTGGTGGGAAAATACTCTTGCCTCAGCCTGCTAATAGGGTTGCCAAACCCACCTGTCTGGGGAGCCATGGGAAGACAGCGAAAGTGCCAAAGTTTGCATTTCATTAGCGCCAAAATTCCAGCTTGGTCAATCTATGACACATTGAGATCTTCTAATGCAGCTTTTTAAAATTCATTGCCCACTTCCCGCATTTGAGTGAATTAAATTACCCCTCGTCTCCTGGAATAGCTAATTTAATAGAGCTGCATTTTGCTTTACCTACAGATGGTCACACTAAGCATGCAGCAGGATTCTGTAACAAATGAGAAAGCTCAAGGAGAGTTTCCCTTTATTAAGTTATGTGCAAAAACAGGATGCCGCCACACTCAGAAATGACCCTTTGCTTTGCCATACTGTGGGAGAGATGGGTTTGTAAGAATAAAATTCTTGGCAGCTGGAATGAAACAAAGGAGTTCTTCACAAAAAGGCATCATAAAAAAGTGCCACATACAAGATCCATAAAGACATAGAAACAAGAATTACTAGCTGAAAGGAGCCAGGTATTTGTTGTACAGTCACTCCTGGGAGAAAACCTTTCAGGGTTTGTATGGTGGTGATGAGACTATTGTGAGCATTTCTGAATTAGTAGAATAGTTAATTGTAAGGCTCAGAAATTCTTAAAATAGCTGGTAGGAAGCATGAAGATGTGTTGGGATAAATTCTTCCCACCCTACCACCTGAATTATGGTGGAAGTTAATATACACACACCATGCTCAGAATTTGGATCCACCACACTTACTACCATGGCATATTTCTGAGAAAGAAAAAACTCCCAGGGCATGCTTTATGCGCAGACATAACTTATAATCCTTTTAAAAAGTCATCAGAATCCTGGAGTCAATGGTATCCTAGATCTATCAGCAACCTTTAAGAATCAGCAGAGATGCTCTTACTCATGGGCAGGAGCAGTTGGTATTAATACCAACAGAAGTGATTTTGCCCTATACCCAGGCCTATAATCTGACTGACCAGGGCCAAGGAAAGGAAGACTTCCAAAACCGCCAGTGAGCTACCCCATCACTACCATCTACTGAGAGGGAGCTTAGAAGCAGGTCAGTAGTTCACAAGAGTAGAGCAGAAGTGTCACAACAGCTGGCACCTTGCTTTCCTCACCCACACCTCTGTAGAGAAAGATCCATCTCACTAGCATTGGCCAGCCAGGAAGGACAGGAGCCAGATACAGACTGCATCTTAGGCCTGGTCTACACTATGAGTTTAGGTCAAATTTAGCAGCGTAAAATCGAATTAACCCTGCACCCGTCCACACAACCAAGCCATTTTTGTCGACATAAAGGGCTCAATCAATCAATTTCTGTACTTCTCCCCGATGAGGGGAGTAGCGCTGAAATCAACATTGCCGGTTCGAATTAGGGTTAGTGTGGACGTAATTTGACGGTATTGGCCTCCGGGAGCTATCCCGCAGTGCACCATTGTGACAACTCTGGACAGCAATCTGAACTTGGATGCACTGGCCAGGTAGAAAGGAAAAGCCCTGCAAACTTTTGAATTTCATTTTCTGTTTGCCCAGCGTGGAGAGCTAATCAGCACACGTGACCATGCAGTCCCAGAATCGAAAAAGAGCTCCAGCATGGACCATATGGGAGGTACTGGATCTGATCGCTGTATAGGGAGACGAATCCGTCCTATCAGAACTCTGTTCCAAAAGACTGAATGCCAAATGAGACAAGCGTATCAAAAAACCAAATAATCAAATGGACGCTCCGGGACAGAGCCACAGACTTGTTGCTTCTACGCTGAGCTGCAGGCAACTGTAGGGGGGGCCGCCACCACTATCCCACCCCTGTCCGTGGACTCCGATAACGGGGTACTCTCAGTCACCATGGCTGAGGATTTTACAGCTGGAGAAGATGAGGAGGATGATGACGAGGTTGAGAAGAGCCCACAGCACACCGTTCTCCCTGACAGCCAGGATCTTTCTCACCCTGACTGAAATACCCTCCCCAAGGCGGTATCCCAGACCACGAAGCCATAGAAGGGACCTCTGGTGAGTGTACCTTTGTAAATATAAAACATGGTTTAAAAGCAAGCGTTTTTTAATGATTAATTTGCCCTGAGGACATGGGATGCATTCATGGCCAGTACTGCTACTGGAAAAGTCTGTTAACGTGTCTGGGGATGGAGCAGAAATCCTCCAGGGACATCTCCATGAAGCTCTCCTGGAGGTACTCTAAAAGCCTTTCCAGAAGGTTTCTGGGGACAGAAGCCTTATTCCATCCTCCATGGTAGTACATTTTACCACACCATGCTAGTAGCAAGTAATCTGGTATCATTGCATGACAAAGCCTGGCAGTGTATGGTTCCGGTGTTTGCTGGCATTCAAGCAACATCCGTTCTTTATCTGTGTTATCCTCAGGAGAGTGATATTGTTCATAACCTGGTTGAAATACAGGAATTTAATTAAGGGGACATTCATAGGTGGCTGTTCCTACTGGGCTGTTTGCCTGTGGCTGAAAGGAAATCCTCCCCACAGTTAGCCAAGTGGTGGCGCTGAGCTATTCGTCTTTGGGTAGCAGAGATCTTCCCTGATACCAGTCACATGGTGCGGCGGTGGGAGGGTTAAAGTGATCCCAGAGAAAAGGATTTTTTTTGGGGGGGGGGTTAATGTGGTTTCTGTTGCTGCACGTTAACACGAAAACCACAGCCCTAAATGGACAACTCAACAGGCTTTGCTTGGTATGGGAAAGGAGGGCGTTGCTATTATGAAGGTTGCAGAAGCCAAAAGACTATGGCTTACCATGACCGCCTGCAAGCCGAATTCTGTTGCCCGGCGTGTTTGATCTCTAACACCAAAGCCACAGGCACTCAATATAAGATGCAAAAAGTGACCTTGTACCGAAATCACATGTGCTATGTAATGTGAATAGTGTTGTTCACTGTGAAAGAGTATAAGCATTGCTCTGTAAAATGTATCTTTAAATATTTCTCTCCCTTTTTTCCTCCCGCAGCTGCAAATGTTTCAAGCCTCCCTCCTCCGTCCCAAAGGCTCTCTCAGATAGGCGGCGAAAAAAACAACAACACACATGCGAAGAAATGTACTGAGCTCATGCAGGTGTCCCACACTGAAAGAGCTCAGCAGAAAGCGTGGAGGAACACAATAGCACAGGACAGGAAAGTGGCCAGTGAACGTGAGGAGAAGTGGCAGCAGGGTGCAATGCTGGGGCTACTGCAGGAACAAACGGACATGATCTGGTGTCTGGTGGAGGTTCAGGAACATCAGCTGGAGAGACTGCCGCTGCAGCCCGTTTAACCGCCCTCCCTCCTCCCCAAGTTCCATAGCCGCCTCCTCACCCAGATGCCCAAGAACACGGGGGGAAGGAGGGGGAGAGAGGCTCCGGGGACCCAACCACTCCATCCCAGTGGACAGAAGGCTGTCATTCAACAAGTTTTGAAGTGGCCTTTTCCTTTCCTCCTCCCACACCCCACATGGGCTACCTTGCGAGTTATCTCCCTATTTTTATAATCAATTAATAAAGAATACATTTTTTTTTAAACGATAGCAACTTTATTTCCAAGCTGTGATCAAAGGAGGGAGGGTGGGTGGCTTACATGGAATGAGTCAACCAAGGGGGTGGGTTTTCATCAAGGAGAAACAAATAGAACTGTCACATGGTACCCTGGCCAGTCATGAAACTGGTTTTCAAAGCTTCTGTGATGCGCAGCACTTCCTGATGTGCTCTTCTAATCGTCCTGGTGTCTGGCTGTGCGTAATCAGTGGCCAGGCGATTTGCCTCAACCTCCCACCCCGCCATAAAATATCTTCCCCTTACTCTCACAGAGATTGTGGAGCACACAGCAAGCAGCAATAACAATGGGAATATTGGTTTCGCTGAGGTCTGAGCAAGTCAGTAAATTGCGCCAGCGACCCTTCAAATGTCCAAATGCACACACTACCACCATTCTGCACTTGCTCAGCCTATAGTTGAACAGCTCTTTACTACTGTGCAGGGTGCCTGTGTATGGCTTCATGAGCCAGGGCATTAAGGGGTAGGCTGGGTCCCCAAGGATAACTATAGGGATTTCAACATCCCCAACAGTTATTTTCTGGTCTGGGAAGTAAATCCCTTCCTGCAGCCGTTTAAACAGACCAGAGTTCCTGAAGACGCGAGCGTCATGAACCTTTCTCGGCCATCCCATGTTGATGTTGGTGAAACGTCCCTTGTGATCCACCAGTGCTTGCAGCACCATTGAAAAGTACCCCTTATGGTTTATGTACTGGCTGCCTCGGTGGTCCAGTCCCAAGATAGGGATATGGGTTCCGTCTATCACCCCACCACAGTTAGGGAATCCCATTGCAGCAAAGCCATCTACTATGACATGCACATTTCCCAGAGTCACTACCTTTGATAGCAGCAGCTCAGTGATTGCATTGGCTACTTGCATGACAGCAACCCCCACAGTAGATTTTGCCCACTCCAAATTGATTCCCGACTGACCAGTAGCTGTCTGGCGTTGCAAGCTTCCAGAGGGCTATCGCCACTCGCTTGTGAACTGTGAGGGCTGCTCTCATTTTGGTATTCTTGCAGTTCAGGGCAGGGGAAAGCAAGTCAAAGTTCCATGAAAGTGCCCTTACGCATGCGAAAGTTTTGGAGCCACTGGGAATCATCCCAGACCTGCAACACTATATGGTCCCACCAGTCTGTGCTTGTTTCCCGGGCCCAGAATTGGCGTTCCATGGCATGAACCTGCCCCATTAACACCATGATGTCCACATTGCGGGGCCCGTGCTTTGAGAGAAGTCTGCGTCCATGTCCTCATCACTCTCGTCACCGCGCTGCCGTTGCCTCCTCACCTGGTTTTTCAGCTTCTAGTTCTCCATAAACTGCACGATAATGTGTGAGGTGTTTACAATGCTCATAACTGCTGCGGTGAGCTGAACGGGCTCCATGCTTGCCGTGCTATGGTGTCTGCTCGGGCAATCCAGGGAAAAGGGCGCAAAATGATTGCCTGCCATTGCTTTCACAGAGGGAGGGTTGACTGACTACATTTACCCATAACCACCTGTGACAAATTTTTGGCCCCATCAGACATTGGGAGCTCAACCCAGAATTCCAATGGGCAGCAGGGACTGCGGGAACTGTGGGATAGCTACCCACAGTGCACTGCTCGGAATGTCGACACTTGCCACGGCACTACGGATGCACACTGCCGAATTAATGTGCTTAGTGTGAACGCATGCACTCGACTTTATACCATCTGTTCCCAAAAACTGACTTCTGTAAAATCGGAGTGATTTCGTAGTGTAGACATACCCTTAGAGCCATACCAGCACCTCTAGGAGCAGCACTGGCCGTAACAAGCAGGGAAGCCTTGCCCTTTGTCCTCCAGACACTCATTTCCAAGGCCAGTTCAACTTGTATCGAATTTTTATTTGCAAACTGACACGCAAATTCTTCATCATGGAGAAAGCTTTACGCCTTTCCAAGATGAGGCATCAATGATTCAAACTACGGATCATTCAGAGCAGCTCTGCTGTGCAAGACTTAGTAGACAGTATGGTGAAAGCAGTTAAACTTTACCTCCCACATAGTCATGGCATGATCTGAGGTGACAAATAGCCAGACTCTGCCCCAGGTTTCTACCAGCTTCATGTGAGCAGTCTCCCTTCATTTGATCTGTCACAGACCTGTAAAAACCATTATAAGCGGTGCTAAGGAGTCACTGTGTCCCCTGCAGCAGGCCATTTAAATTAACTTATCAGTAGCATGGTCATGTAAGCTGAACAATGTTCCCCCTAAAGTTTGCCTGGACCTCACTGGTTCAAACCAAGCACTCTAACAAGACAGTTCTCACCCCCTCAAGCTAGCTGGACCCCATCCTCAAACCTAAGATGACAATGGTCTGTCCATGAGAGAAAGAGAGAAAAAAAAATTCAACTAACCAATCCAAATACCAGATCTAAAGTCTGCTCAAGCTTTATGGTTGCCAAGGCAGCTATGAAATTCTGAGTCTAGCCATAAGCAAACGAGGGCCAACTAAACAGTCTTGATTTACAGTTGAGATTTTAAATGCAAATGAATATAATTTTCTGCATTCAGAGTGCAGTAAACGTAGAGTTTTTATCACCTTTGTTGTCTGCACCATAATTTTTATGTTCAAAGCAGAGTAAGAGAATGGGACTCCTCAAACTGCAGATATCCATCAGCTCGTTCTCATGAAGTCTTCACTGATCCCCAAGAGCATTACCCTGTATTGATCAGCAGAAAAGCTGCTCTTTATACTTTGCCTATCATACGAGCTGAATGCAGGAATTCAGCAAGAGCGCAACTGTTTAGACTAAACGGGGTAATGAAAACATACTAAATTATAAGCCATTACAAAATAGCTCTTCCTCTTGGGACTGAGTTTGGTCAAGAATGGACTTGGAAGTTTAAAAACAGCCCAGCAATTAAGTAGCTAACTAATTCAAAGCCGAAGCAAAACTAGGCCTGTTAAGTATTTGAACGAGACCCCTAAGGCAAAGCCAAATGCTGTAGCAAGTGGAAAGTAGTCAGCATTCTTCCTTGTAAGTCTTTCAGAGGAGACAAAATCAGGGTCCCAACCACCCAGGATTGAGTCCCATGCCAGTTTTACTGGAGTCGGGATGTCCCTTGCGTCCTGGCCAAATTCTACCTTTCGCAATGCCAGAGGGGCAGCTACCCTGCCTCTTTAGAGGGGAAGTCTTAAAGCTAAGGCCCTAGATCAGAACTCAGGAGATAAAGTTTCTATCCCAGTCTACCTGTATGACTTTACACCACAAGCTTCCTCCCTTCATCCCTCATTTCTCCATCTCTAAAATGTGGATAATGTTATTTCCCTACATACCAGGGGTGTTGTGAAGATACAGTCAACAGTGTTTGAGCAGCTCTGATGGGAGCTATTGAAAAGACTACCAATAAATATTATTAACTGTTGACCTTAACTCATGCATTGTTCCTGTTCACTTTCAAACTACCGCATTCCACCCTAGAAGTGGATGCTATTCAGTAGTGGGGAGGTGAAATTATGTAATTTAACACATAAGATGTTGTATAAACACTGATTCAAACTCATACAATTAAATACCTACTCATTTGTACATGTTATTAAAGCTGATAAACCAGTTTGAGATGTACCTGGATGAAGAGTGCTGTATCAATAGAAATCCCAATGTAAGCCTTCTCATACAACGTGTCTTTCCCCGTCCTCTCCAGTCTTTAAAGTTGGTTTGCAAAGGGGAAAAAAAGATGGGTTCATAGACACACAGACTAGCTACATTAAAAGAATGTTATTTAGGTTGTAAAGTCAAGCACTCAAAAGTTAGGAACTGCCAGATTTAAAGTTGCCCATAATTTGGCTTCCTTATGCATACAACCTGCATATTGAATGAGGCGGGGGTCCGGTGGAAAAAAAAATAGTATTTAATCAAATGTTCAAATATTTAATGCATACAGCCAAGGGGACACAATTAAGGCTGCATTGGCAACTGTCGATTTATTGTTTTCTAAATTTCGAGTGCTAGACTTTGCAACCTAAATAAACATTCTTTTAATGTAAGTTTTTGGACTTAGCCTTCCCTAAGTTGTGCTTGTTGTCTCTCTTTGGAAAGTAGTAAACAAGTTCTATTATACAAAACCAACAACCCCTCCCTCATCTCAATCATGCATCAGCAGGGACTGCAACCTGAGCCTTCAGCCCTGTCACCTGAGATATGGGACTGACTACACTAGCTGGCAGCAGAAGACTTATCCCAGGTTGGGGGAAATGGGCCGCTATGCCATGCACTGTGGCCAAAGGGTGGTTGGAAGAGATCCTGCCCCATCGTGATTCCAGAGGGATTTGATGCTGAGGTCATTTAAGACCTGAATTATCAGTAAAAAGCAGTAAACAGAAGACTGGAATTTTTAATGTAAAAACACATGCAAAAGCGTTTGGTTTTAAATCAGGCCTTTACCCAGGAAAAGAGGGTCACAATTTTTGATTTGCAGATCACCTTCGGACCGCACCCTTTCAGGTTTCCCATACCCCATGTTTGATCAGAAGGAAGTGTTCCCGGGTACCCGACTGCATTGGCTAAGGACCTTTGCTAATTCTTTCTGGGTGGTGCCAACATTCTCTCTCTTACACACACATTGTATTAAAATAAAACCTGTAAAGAAAAGAATCAAATTAAATGTAACAATACAGCCATGGCAATCAGATTAGACAGATGAATCCAGAAATCTGTCTCAGCTTTAGAAATGCAGCAGTAAAAAAAAATTAGCATAACTATTTGCAGAAAGCTCAGAATGCAGCCATTTTATGAAGGACAGAATCAGAAGGGTCCCTCTGCAATCACTATGAAAATAATGAGGAATTTCATCATCATTAGCACAATGCGTATAATGGTCAATGGCCAAGACACACCTCAACGCTCTATTAATAATTCCATCCAAGAGCCTGTGGAGCAGCTCATAGGCCAGTTTTTTCTCACAATCCCATGTGGGAACTTCGGACAGTTACAGCAGGATTTTAGACTGTATGCTGGAGGGTCATCAATAAACACATTAGTTCTGAGGTGAATTAAAGTACACGGTGTAGTGGTCCCATGATATCAAAGGGACAAGGTGGGTGAGGTAATATCTTTTATTGGACCAACTTCTGATGGTGAGAGTCTGAGAGACGAGCTTTCTAGCTACAAAGAGCTTTTCTTCAGGTCTGGGAAATGTACTCTGTCTAAACTTGAAAGCTGGTCTGTCTCACCAACAGAAGTTGGTCCAAACGATATTACCTCACCCACTGTGTTTAAACTACGTCAGGGATATCGGTTCCTATTGGAAAAGACTTGCTGCACATATGGGATCAGTTACTGCACACACACACAAGTTGTGGCTTGCTGGGATTACAGGAATGCTCCTTCGGACCACGTCCATCCAAAGTGCAGCCACTAATCTCTTCCATGGCTGATCAGAGTATGTCACTCTGTGATGGAGTGAGCTCCCCACACTATCCCTGTAAGAGCTAAATTGGGTCAGGTTGGCCCAATCAGCTATTAGGCTGCAAATAGGGAAGCTTTTGGCTGGAGGCAGCTAATTAGAGAACCGGCTCACCTGTGCAGGAACAGGCAGGGCCTATAAAGCCAGGTAGCAAGCTCTAGACTGTGGGAAAGGGCAGTCACTCGCTGGGAAGGAGTGTATGGAGGCTGCAAAGATGTGTAAACTGCAATCACTCCCTAGGAAGAGAGAGTTTGGAACTGGTACACCCAGAGCAAGGATGGAAACCAGGAATTGTAGGAAGCAGTCCAGGGAAGGAGCAATGAGGGCTGGGAGAGGAAAGCCCAGAACTGCTGGGTGTAGGGTTCCTGGACTGGAACCCAGAGTAGTGGGTGGGCCCAGGTTCCCCTACCAGCCACCGAGGGCATGGCAGTGAATGGAAAGACCTCCTAGGTCACTGTGGTAGTGAGAGAATTGAAGGACTGTACTCCGGAAGGGGGAAAATGCTGAGTGATCCAGCCAGAGGGCTGAGTCATGAAGAGGAGGCTGCGGTCCCAGGGACAAGAGAAGATCTACAGACACGAGAGAGAGAGAGAGAGAGAGGATGATGATGATGATGATGTGACAGCATGCAAACCATGGATGGGGGCCATCAGCCTTGAAAACTAATCCCCGAAGTGACAAGCAGGATTCACCACTGTGATGAGTGAACTCCGTGAAACTGCCCCTCTTGGCTACTTTCACTTGCCTCTCATTATCCACTGTAATCGGTCTGCTTTTGGTAGCACCCACTAGGTGACAGACCTTTTCCACATTTGACAGTTTCAGCTCTTAGGAGCTCACAATCTCAGGACCGAGCTCAGGAGAGAGGGGGCAATGGGAAACTTGTACATAAACATTCACTATAAACTATTACATTAAATTTTTTATCCTCTTCAAGGCAATTTTCAACTCGACTCTGGCCTATTGCTGATTGGGTCTCTTCCCTTTCCACCAAGGACAGCTTCAGCACCACATTCATCTCATCTTCTACTTTGCCAATGATGCCATGCTCAATTCCATTTGCTTCATTCTCCCATCCTTATCTGTGGGTTTTCCCCACACACATGAAATGTCCTACTCATCCTTGTTTGCCAAGCCACCACACCACACTCTACACATTAGTATCTCGCCTGAAAACTGATCCATTCACCATGCGCATGATGGAACGATATTGCTTAAAACTATTCCAAGCTACTCTTTCCTCTGGACTTCTGCCCATCTCATCTGATTCTGTCTTGCTTAGATTGCGAACTCTGAGGCAGGGATTGTTTGTATTTTGTGTATAGGATGCTGCTACGTATATGGTCAGTAATAATTCTTGACAACTACTGAAGAAGTCTACAAAAATGACCTCTCTACTTCGATCTGCCCCACATTAAAGTTCGGACCTTAGCCATCTAATTTGTGTTTATCAAGCCGATTATGCAACACTTCACGTGGATCTATTTTTAAAAGCCATACAGGTTACTGACGCCCCACTGGGGGCATACAGGTGCTACCGTCTCATAATATATGGGCACGGATTTGTTTGCAAATCACTAAATTGATTTGGGCATTTAAGTGACTGTTGTCCAATGGTTAGAAACTTAGGATCAGGATTCCTGTATGCTGTCCACAGCTCTGGCCAACCACACAGGTTGAGAGACTGGCAAATCAACCCCTCCTGCCTCTGTTCCCTTATCTATGGGAGTAGAACATCCCTGCAATGTAGGTACACCTCTACCCCGATAGAATGCTGTCCTCGGGAGCCAAAAAATAAATAAATAAATCTTACTGCGTTATAGGTGAAACGGCGTTCTATCGAACTTGCTTTGATCCGCTGGAGTGGGCAGTCCCGCGCACCACCCCCCCCCCGAGCGCTGCTTTACCGCGTTATATCCGAATTCGTGTTATATCGGGTCACGTTATATCGGGGTAGAGGTGTAATCATTGCTGTGAGGCTTAATTTGCTAGCGTTTGGAAAGTGCTTTGAGATTCTCACATGGAAGGTGCTAAAGGATTAAATACACAACTTAATGACAAAGTTGGCAGCGTTGAGGTCAAAATTTCAAAATGGGCTGGATGCCCAGGGAAACCTCAACACTTTTTAACTAGTAACCTTGACATTGTCATTTATTCTCTCTTTTCATTAAAAAAATATAAGAATGTTTACACCATAGTGAAGGAGGAGTCAGCCTGCTGGTCTGCAGTTGATCAAAATGAGGATTTCACACACCCTTCCCTCCTAGGTTCTCCTCAGAATTTCCTTTGTTTTTATCCCAGCTTCAGGAAACACCTTGTTCCATTTCAACCTCTTGCTACATGCATACTTACAGCCCCTATTGGCGAAATAACTATTTTCCTGTCACCCAAAATAGTAAGAATCATTAAAACATGCAAGACAATACTAGTGGAAAGAGTGTTTTCAAGAGTTAGGCAGAGGATTAATTGCTTGCAACACTCAGCAAGGTGGTTATTTCCAATTCAGATACAGCAAGAATACACTTACAAAATATTATATGGACGTTGCAATGATAAATATATTATCAAGACAAAGAGGCAAGTCAGCTAGCACATGCCCGACATCAAAGACTGAGGCAGATTCTAAAATGTGAAAACATCCTTTCACTAAGCAGATACACCACAAACAGCAGCAGCAAAAATAATCAGAGAGAAAAGACAAAAGCGTGATTGTAAAAAGGAGCAGAATCTCTGAATGCATTCAGAGGGAGGGGAAAGGAAAACGCATGCAAACCAACAGAATGGCAGAAACAGTAATCCAGGGATAGGGAAAGACTCACAGAGAGACACAGTCAGGTGGGGTCACAGAAATAGCCTTCAAGCACCTGGAAAATGAGATGCAAAACAAAGCAGAGATTAACCAGAAATTGTCAAGATGTCAGGAAACAAATACAGCCATAATTTTGTTCCAAGGCAAACCGAATGGAGGACCCCATGCTGCTATCTTATCCTGAGGGACCTGGATAAGAAGAGGGAGCAGTGAGGGCTGGGAAAAGCTGCCTGTCTCTAGGCTCACTGTGTTTCTGCAGCTCTAGGTTATCCAGGAGCCACCTGCTGCTTAACACCTGCTTTTCTCCCCTCTGTTGGTGCAAGTGCCCCTAACACAGCAAGCTAAATGGAGCAGACTTGCCCCTTATTTATGTTGTTGCAGGCAGGAGACAGTTGCCATGCAAACATCTTCTCTTTGCTTCTGCAGTACTCATTAGATGGACTGCTTCTACAGCACTCAACTTAGACAGGCGTAGCAAAAATTAATGCACTCCCCTCAAAGTAGCAGGTGAGAGGGAGGGTGAATGGGGCTGATAAGAGCAAAAGGTGTGGGAAGCAAAACAGACAGAAAAGCAAGGCAACAGAAGAGAACAGCCACAAATAAAAAGGAAAAATATGGTACAGTTCAGGGCACTGCAACTGTATTTCCCCCTTGTGATCCAGCAAGTGCGTCCACACTAGACTCCCAGCTCCTGTGCTGGGTCACCTGTCTTCGGTGGAGACCCATATTATCCTCCTTCCCAGCCAGGGTTTTTCCAGGCTGCACAGTTCCCTGCCTAAATTTAATTCCCCAGAAAGTCAGACCAGTTACGCAGGCTCGCTTTGCTTTCTCCTCAGAGGCCATAAACAGCATAATGGACTACAGTTCTAAGTTACCATAGACACCTTCCTAAGTAAGCATATTTATTCTTAAGGTGAAAGCATTAGAGGAAAACAATAAAAAAAACCTATACATGCTAAAAAGCTTACCAGAGATTAACCCAACTCCAACTTCAGGCTCTGACACAAGGATAGTCAATAGGCAGACCATGGGCCAAATCTGGACTGCCAGATGCTTTTGAACAGACCCCAAAATCTTTTTATTTACTTAGTATTATTGGGGTTCTTGTTTTGTTTTTTTGTTTTTTATTTTGTCTGGACCTTGACTATGCCTTGACCCAGAAATCTGGACCTTGACCAAAAAAATAAACTGACTACTCCTGCTCTGAGAGGTGCCGGTCCCTACAATTCTTCTCTAAGGATTGGGGCCCCCCTTGAACAGAAGGTCCTGTTCATTTGCTGGATCACAAAGCCCGTGTCAGTTTAAACTCAGGCTATTTATCCAAAAGTCCTTTCTTCATCTGCTGGTCTCTAGAGAATCCAATTTGAGCCAGTATATGCAAGCCGCTCCAGGAGGTGGTGCCTCTTGGGAGGTGTTACAACCTGAGTGAATTTGCCCAATCACCCCCACTGTTCTTAGTTCCCGGAGGACTCTGGTTAACCCCTCTTCCCCAAGGAATTACACACAGTCCCTGGACAACAATGATGCAAACTTAATACATTAAGATCTCCCAAAGATATTGCAGGAAGTTGCCATATCTGTCAGTGACATCTGTGCCATGGCATGGTCTGATGGGACACACTGTGGGAGGGCACCATGGAACAATCTGTGCCAAGAAGGACTCCAAGGTTATGTTAGTGGTACCTATCACAAATCTTTGAGGTCCATTAAATCAACCTAAAAAGGAACACAAGCCAGAAATGGAGCCATCTAGCACGACCCTCTGCCTCTGGCAGTAGCCTATGCAAGAGGCATCCGAGGAAGCAGGAGAGAATTTAGTCACTAATGCCATTTTTAAACTGGGTTTGGGAGAAGACTAGGAGAAGAGAAAATCAGAAGTATAACAAAGCAGACACCGGGAAAAAGGGACACAAAAGGGGCAAAGCAAGCCATTTAGGCTGAGGAATTCCAGCAGCACTAAAGAGTTAAGTTTCATCGTCGCTGATAGTATTTATAATACCTACTGCTCCAATGAGAAATAGGCATCAACTCATGGTATATATACATTTCTCTTGGGACGAGGAGCAAGGCCCTGTAGATGAGACAGATATGACAAAGGATGATTTTGTTCATTCATGTAGTTCCAGGCACACCAGTGGCATACTGGCATGCAAGAGGACAAGACCCTTGCCCCAAGACCAGAGGTGAAAGTAAGCCGGTGCGGTCCGGTACAGCGTACCAGCAAGAGCTGATACGCCATGCCGGACTGGACCGGCTTCTCCAGCGGTGATTTAAAGGGCCCAGGGCTCCAGCCACTGCGGGGTGCCCCGGGCCCTTTAAAGTGCCGCCCGAGCCCCACTCAGTGCTTAGGAACAAAGGAGGGGATGGCATGAAAAATCCAACAAGTTGCAGGTGGGAGAAACCTCAACAGTTCTGGGTGGACATGAAGCTGGAGTACAAAGTACAGTCATGTGTGATGTCCAGCCTTGCTTTATATCTGGTTAGACATTGAAATACCTGTACCATCAGTCAATTCAGAGACTTCATTTTACAAGCAGGGTGTATTTAAATATAGTTTCTTCTCTTTAGTGCTCAAAATAGATTTTAGGTAGGCCACTGCATTACTCTAACATGGCTCATTAGAGCAGAAAATTAAGATGGGCCAGCAAATAGCAAGTTCAATCCAGTATCAGAATATAATGTTAGGCTCTTAGATGAAAAAGCACCTTGGCACATATGAGAATGATCTCAGGTGCCCATGACAGATCAGCTAGATGGATAAGACATTTTTAGCAAGTTGAGTTCTAGGGAGAAGTAGTACACCTCTACCCAGATATAACGCGACCCGATAGAACACAAATTTGGATATAACGCAGTAAAGCAGTGCTGGGGGGGGGGGCGCTGCACCCTCTGGCGGTTCAAAGCAAGTTTGATATAACACGGTTTCACCTATAACGCGGTAAGATTTTTTGGCTCCCAAGGACAGTGTTATATCGGGGTAGATGTGTACATATTGTGTAGCTGTAGTCACTCCATAGTGAAGGCTAGCACTGAATTTCCATTATAAAGCCTGACTTCTCCAACCTCACTCAGAAACAATCAAAGTTATACCTGAAAACTAGTATGTTAGAGAAATTCACCTTTGAACCTGGAGCTATCAAGTTTGAAGAAACCTCGAAGGGGCTCCTGAATTATAACATTCTAAAACAGAGGCATTGAGCTCCAAAAGACTGTTGCCACTTCGTAGGGGGGGGAAAAAGCAGGAGAGAACCTTTGACTGGTCTCCCAGAACAAAGACTGTAGAAGAGAAGGATTGGAGGGACGGATACCTGTCAGAGCAGGGGTAGTCCCTGAGCACTGTAGTTTAGTCAATCTAACCCCAGTGTAGATGCAGCTAGGTCGAAGGAAAAATGCTTCTGTTGACCTCGCTACCGTCACTTTAGGTACAGCTCCTACAACAATGGGAAAACCCCTTCCATCACTGTAGGACACATCTACGCAACAGTGCTACACCAGCATAGCTATTGTGCAGTAGCTGTGCCACTCCAGCAGCTAATGCCGGAGGCCATGCCTACAGTACAGACACTACAGTGGCACAGCCAAACCAACACTGTAGAAGGCAGAAGGTGTTTTCCCATTGATGTAGGTCAGTGGTTCTCAAACTGTGGGTTGGGACCCCAAAGTGGGTCGTGACCCTGTTCTAATGGGGTCACCAGGGCTGGCTTAGACTTGCTGTGGCCTGGGGCCAAAGCCCAACAACTTCAGCCCTGGGCTGTGGGGCTCAGGTTACAGGTCCCTTGCCCGGGGCTGAAGCTCTTGGGTTTTGGCTCCCTCCCCCCACCACACACACCTGGGGCAGTGGGGCTCAGGCTTTGCTCCACCCCTCCTGGGGCAGCAGGGCTTGAGCGAGCTCAGTCCCCCATCCTGGGGTCGTGTAGTAATTTTTGTTGCCAGAAGGGGGTTATGGTGCAATGAAGTTTGAGAACCCCTGATGTAGGTGTGACGTTATTGACATGAACTGGGACCATATGGATCATTGTTGCAGCCAGAGCCTGGAGTGGCACCAGATCTTGTATAAAAGGGGTCTATGGAGCGGTTATGGTTTGCTGGTTATGATTATCTTCTCTGTATGTGTGTATCATTTTTGTAGTTGAAGTTATGAATATCGGCTCTATACTGTCTGTATTTCAAGCTTATGCTATGCTTCTGGATGACACCCCAGACAAGTTGGTGTCAGCTCTGCCTAGCCTGCTTGATGGCCCATTAAGGACCATCAGCTATACAATTGACCCATTAAGAGAAGGCAGATACACCTTGTAACTCAGCAAAGTATGCAGGGACTTGTCCATGTGACTCCAGACTCCATTTTGCTGTAATTTTCCACAGTAAGAACAAAGAGGTGTTCCTACATCTGGAAAAGACTATAAAAGGCTGATGACTCATCTCCATCAGGTCTTCAATCCTGCTTCTTACCTCTGGAGGGACTTTGCTACAAACAGAAGCTCTACACAAAGGACTGATGACCCATCCCAGCTGTGAGTGTACTCCAGAGACTTGATTTGAACCTGCAGTTTATTCTATCACTGCTACAAGACTGAACCAATAATTTTGCCATTACTGTATGTAATTGATTCCATTTAACCAAGTCTAACTCTCATCTCTATCTTTTTCCTTTTATGAATAAGCCTTTAGATTTTAGATTCTAAAGGATTGGCAACAGTGTAATTTGTGAGCAAGATCTGATTTGTATATTGACCTGGGTCTGGGGCTTGGTCCTTTGGGATTGGGAGAACCTTTTCTTCTTTTACCAGGGCATTGGTTTTCATAACCATTCATCCCCATAACAAGTGGCACTGGTGGCGATACTGGGAAACTGGAGTGTCTAAGGGAATTGCTGTGTGATTTGTGGTTAGCCAGTGGGGGCGGGGGGGACCAAAGTCTTCTCTGTTTGGCTGGTTTGGTTTGCCTTGGTGGGCATAGAAACCCCAGCCTTGGGCTGTAACTGCCCTGCTTTAAGCAATTTGTCCTGAATTGATGCTCTCAATTGGGTCCCGCCAGAACCAGCTTCGTTACAGTAGGTAATCCACCTCTCCAAGCACCAGTAGCTAGGGCGATGGAACAACTCTTCCATCGAACTAGCTGCGTCTACACCAGGGGGTTTGGTCAGCTTACTACAGTGTTCAGGACACCCCTGAGCAACATATCTAGGTCAACTGAACTTTTACGTGTAGAGTAGGCCTCAGTCTCCAGCGGTCTTGGCTGTGCTGCATTTAAATCTCTGGCTGTGTCAATAAAAAGACTCAAATGCTTCTGAGTCACCCATGGTTCAAGTCTCCTGCATATTGTAGAAGGTGGGGGGGGGGGGGAGAAGAGAAGAGGAGAGAGAAACTTCCTCAGATTCTCCCTCCCTTCCACCAACTCCCACTTCTCACCGAATCTTCAGTCTATTCAGACCTCCCGAGTTCCTCCAACAGTCCTCTGTGGTTCACTGCAGTGGGACTCCTCCTGATCAGTCATTTTAGGATGGAGACAGAAGCACTAGCGCATGCAGGAGCAACCCAATGAAGCACTCTTCTAATTTAGGCCCCTACCATACTGTAAGAACAAGACCTGCTCTTCCTTCCATGTTCTTCTGCCCCCCAAACTACCTGGAGACAGAGGGTGGTCATGGGAGCATAGGAAAGGAGTCTCCCACCCAATACCCGCAGCAGAGAAAAGGACAGTTATCCACTATATTAGAGGGACAAGGTGGGTGAGAATGTCTTATTGGACCAACTTCTGTTGGTGAGAGACATGCTTATGAGCTTACACAGAGCTCTTTTTCAGGTCACTGCATACAGATATCCAGGATGAAATTTTTCAGATCGATGGGGTTAATGGAAAGCGCAAAGAAATCTTGAATGACCACAAGCGATCAGGAGCTTTCTATTGGGAAAAAAGCATTTCAAGGCACAGTGACCCCCTAACTCACAACAGATATTGGTTCAGTACTGACCCACAGAGAAGGGTCCCTACTCCTGGAAAACCATCAGTTCCAGTTAGGAACAGGCCTAAATTAGAACCATTAATCCAATACCTCCACCCCACAAAATCTGGCAAGTTGTGTAAAAATATTGGATCCAAGTCCTCTCTTGGTTTTATATTTATAAAACTAGATTGTATAGACACAACCTTAACATATCCAGGTGGAGGTCTAGACTGCTCAGCATCATAGACTAGCCACCTTCTAGGTTAGAGCTGCTAAACAACTATTTAGGGAAGTCATTGAACAAGGAAACTTAAACGTAGTCATCTACAACCACCCACTGCTGTTTTAAAAGATGTGTGTTTTTCAGCAACTTTTCCTGGAGCTGTAGAGGCAGTTACAGCTGACGTTCAGACTGTTCTAGAGAATTTTGTTTTTATCTACAACACACAGTAAAATATAATTCAGGCTTGTATTCACAACTTGGAGCTCCCAAATATTAGGCTCACCACATTAGAAATGCATGTAACAAAACAACCTGTGTGTTGCCCATACAGGACTTGTAGAGCATGAACTGTTCTACACTTCTGCTGTAGTAAGAGAAACAATCTTATGTCTGTTTTGCTGGATGGCAAGGGGAGCACACACAGAAATAGAGGTGAAGTTAACTTGTGTTGACTTTTTCAAAGGAGGCAACATTTTCAAGATCCTTAGAAGGAAGAAATTACTTAATACAAAAGGCGATCATCGAATCAGAAGGCACTGCTAGGAAAAAACAATAGTGCAATGAAAAGAAAAAAAAAGTCTGCCAGGCAGCAATTTGAGAATACATTAGGGATACTGTACATCTGAAAGCCACTGCTGAGATTAATAGCACAAGTGAACTTTCAAGCCATGCCCCAGGCTAGAAGCACCTGCTGTGATTCTGAAGTCTCACCGCAGCCTCTGCACCACCAGAGCCTTCAGATCAGATCCTGAACCCATTACACAAAATTGCACCTGAAAACACCAAGGGGGCTGGTTGCTACATGTAGGGGGCATAGCTTGCGAGCTTTGTTGCCTAATTGGAGGAATGAATTATTTATCTGGTAAACGAAGAGCATTTCCACTGCCCCCACCAGCACCGCAAAATTATTAGCTGAGCAAAAAACACCGAGGATGCCGATAATAAGAACTGTAGTGTTTTGTTTTTGAAGGGAGACCAACTTAAACACAGCTACATTTTTTCCTACCTACTACTGTTACAAGTATGCTGGAGAAATTCCAGATTGGGACCAAGAACTATCAGATTTGAAGAAAATCAGACAAGGAGTTCCTGAATTATAATACCCTAAAAACAGGCACTGAGATCCAAAAAACTAACTTTTGCCACTTGACGGCAAAGAAAAATATTTTGCTTTCTTCCCCTCCAACTTAGCTTCATGCATTTGACAACACTGAGTGCGTGTATCACCTGTCTCACTGTTTTCCCCTGAACCATCAGTTTCCCTGCTGGGTTGTGGTCTTATGGGCAGCAAGAGGAGAAGAGAGAACACACATTTGCAGAGAAGAAAATGTGACTAATTTTACAATGACTGCAGAGGACTCACAAGCTGTTGTGGAACCTGAAACCAGAGTACTCTAAAACTTAGAGAAGATACAGCCTCTGGTATCCCAGTCTAACACATTGGCACCGACCCACAGAAAAAAAAATAGTGCGTGCTCAGGACCCACCAGCCACAGCTGATCAGCAGCTTGGGGAGGGTGGAGAGCAGTGTGCAAGGACCTCAGGGAGAGGGTGGAGCAGGAAGTGGCAGAGTGAGGGCAGGGCCTCAAGAAAGGGGTGCATGGGGCAGAGCTGGGGGGGAGCACCCCCAGGGAAAACTAGAAGTCAGCACTTATGGTCAGATATAATGGCTTTCTGGCATTTCATAAAATCAGATAAACAGTAATTTGAGGAGTATACACCAGAGGTCTCAAACACACGGCCTGCAGAGTTATTTCCTGCGGCCTGCCATAGGTGCCAACTCCACCAGCAGCCAAGCCCCCCTCACGACCCCTCTTCCCCTCCCCGAGCGCACTGCGTCTCCACTCCTCTGCCTACCTCCCAGTGCTTCCCGCCACCAAACAGCTGTTCGGTGGCGCTTAGGACTTTCCAGGGGAGGGGGGGAGGAGCGGGGGACACAATGTGCTCAGGGGAGGAGGTGGGGCCAGGGCGGGGATTTGAGGAAGGGGTTGGAATAGGGGCACGGAGGGGGTGGAAAGACGCGGGGCCTCATGGACTAGATGAGCAGTCTGAGGTATGAAGTTCACCATGTGTGATTCTTTGCTGTGAGTAATTGGGAAGAATGTTTGTTAAAAGTGGCAACATATTTTGTATGAATAGTTACTTTTAAAAAGTTCCTGCTATTACAGCTATGTTGATAGACTGTTAGTGTAGATCAGTGTAATTGACCATGTACGGAATAGTTACAGGTGTTTATATTTTATTAAAACCCCTCTTCGCATTACAGTTTTTAAAAAGTTAATACATTGACTTTTAATAGAATACTATATTACTCTTCATTTTTTACTATACTTTTGTATCATATGAAAAAATTTCAGTGATGTGGCCCTTTGGCCAATGTACTAGTCCTCGTGTGGCTCTCATGGTGACTTGAGTTTGAGATCCCTGGTATAGACCATTCTTTAGAGTAAAGAGCGAAGATTAGATATTCTTTCAATATGGCTGGCTTGGTGACTGTGTGCAGTATGATAGCTGTCAGGAGGGAGACACTGGTTTGATGCCATCTCATGCTCTCGCCCAAACCTGGAGTTAAGTGTTGGATCAGCAGACCAGAGTTCAGCCACTAAAGGGAGGGAGCCATGTGTACCTGTGACACACTGTACCTCAAAATAGCACCCTGTAACTGCCATATTCATAATTTATATATGGTTGTGTTATTTCATACAAAGCATGCTATGTAAAATATATGAAAGGTCATGATCTGCTGAAATATGTATATCTGTGTATGAAGTTGCGATTTTGCTGTATGGTTGTTACTGAAACATGTTATAAATTTGAGTCTCTCTACTGCTAACCACCCCCAGGAAGGTGTTAAACTACCATTAATCAGCTGGGGAGTTGTAATCAAGGGATTTACAATTCAGTTACAGTTGCACAAGCACCACACAATGGGAACTACTCCTATGACTAAGGAGCACAAAACCACCAGTGGGATTGCTCAACCCTGTAACTCAGCAAAGCCCACCAGGAGATGTCTGGGCAAGTGTTTTCTAGGCACATGGACTAAGGATATAAAATAGGCAAAAACATGATGCCAGTGTCCACTTTCGCCTCCCCCACCTACTCTGGAAGCTACAAGGATGCTGAGAAGATAAAGAACTTCAACTGAGGAGACCTGGGAATTATGAACTGTAACATCCAGTTGGGTGAGAAAATTGCTTGATCTAAATACTGCCTACTGTAATAAGGTTCAAGATTTTATATTTTACCTAAAACAGTGTGTTTTGGTTGAAGTGCTTGGGAAATCTGAGCTCAGGCCTCTCCACAGTGACGGAGGGAGGGGGCGTGCAGACTGGTTAATAAACTTGCCCTCGTCAGAAGCCCGACCAGTATAAGACAGTACAGCTCTGGAATGTAAGACTGGGGACCTGGGGGGAAATTGGTTGGTGCCTTTCTCGGTATGATTTGAGAGTGGCTCTGGGAGCGTTCATGCAATCTAGCTGGGTGTAGAGTCTCCACATGTTGTTGTGCTAAGTAGTAACAGCGCCTAGAGGGGTTTGCTGCTTTCACTAGCAAAGCATTGTGAGACAGAGCCCAGGCTGGAGAGTTAAGGGGGCACAGTGGTACCCCAGTTTCAAGTTGTACCCCAGGGATCCTGTCACAGTATCCTTCAACAGTGAATCCTGTGACAAATTGATTAGCACTACTATACACTAAAGGCGTACCTTGTGAGGAGAATGTGGAAATCCACAGAGTAACAGACAATTCTGGGGTCACAGGGGGCAAGCAGCCTTCAGATTCAATTAACAGGATGCACTGACACAGGCAGTGCCAAGTTGATACCCCTGACTGCCGAGGACAATTTCTATTCCAATCAGGCTTTTATACCAACTCCATCACCGATGCATCCCAGGGGGAGAGCAGTCTGTTTTTACCAATCCCCTACCCAGGGCAGGCTGATGCCAGAGGAAGGCAGATTTCATTTCTGTAGACAATCCGCCAGACAAGGCTGCAATGGGCAAATCCTGAATCCAGGCATCCACTAGTTACTCTGGCCATATCCCTTTCCAGTCACCACCAAGAACTTTGTGGGCTGCGCTGGTCTCTTGCGAGCCCCACTGGGCATGGGACATTGTACAGCAGAAAGTGTGTACAGTCTGCTCCCTTACAACTTAATGCCACAACAGAGGCCCTGTGTCCTGGTTTACACCAACATGAAACAGACCTGCAATATATCAAAGCCACCAGAGTTGTGGGAGAGCCTATAGAGCAAGGGTGCTCTTGAAAAGCCCCACTGCATGCTGCTCCCCCTGATCAAATCTGACATCAGGAATCAAAATACTCAAAAACCAGTGGGAAAACACTTTAACCTGTCTGGTCATTCAGTGACAGACCTGCGGGTGGCTATATTACAACAGAAAAACTTCAAAAACAGACTCCAAAGAGAGACTGCAGAGCTAGAATTGATATGCAAACTAGACACAATCAACTCCGGTTTGAATAAGGACTGGGAATGGCTGAGCCATTACAAACGTTGACTCTATCTCCCCTTGTAAGTACTCTCACACTTCTTATCACACTGTCTGTACTCGGCTAGCTTGATTATCACTTCAAAAGTTTTTTTTTCTCTTAATTAATTGGCCTCTCAGAGTTGGTAAGACAACTCCCACCCGTTTATGCTCTCTGTATGTGTGTATATATATATATCCTCATTATATGTTCCATTCTATATGCATCCGAAGAAGTGGGCTGTAGTCCACGAAAGCTTATGCTCTAATAAATTTGTTAGTCTCTAAGGTGCCACAAGTACTCCTGTTCCTCTATAGGGAGACTTTTTGAATACTGAAGACAGCTCTGGGATTCAGCATATGGATGGCAAGGTTCAGACAGAGTAGAGATTGAGTATATATTCTTTGGGGAAATGATACCACAACTCCAGTGGCCTCAATATTGACACCATAATCCCATACATTTGCACTGAAATATTTAACTGAGCAGCAAAATGTGAACTTCTGGCCATTAATTCAAAGTTATTGAAAGGAATTCTGGAGGCTGCAGTTTTCTCTGTAGGTGACAAAGTCCTGTCCGAAAATAACGCAGAACTATGTCAAAAGTGCCTCGGCAATTGTTGTGACACTGCCTCATTCACGATAGTGATACAAGGATATATGGTATTCTCCTCCTCAGCAATATGTGACGCATGACCTGCTCATCACAGACACCATCTTTAGGCAGAGTAACAAATTTAAGACTACCTGGAAACATCCTCGGTCCAAACACTGGCACATCCTTGACTATGTTATAGTCAGAGCCCGAGAGAACGCCAATGTCCATATAACATGAGCCATGAGAGGTACAGATCACTGTTGGATAGACCATTGATTAGTAAGATCAATCATGTACCTGCAGCTTGTTCCACCACACCGCAAACACCCAAAGACTAAGCAAAAGCAGTACAACATCAAAGCACTTCAAGACCAAACCAGCTGCGAGACAGTCTAGCAACACCTGTCTGAGAAACACTCTAACTTGCCTGATCATCATCATTGACATTCAAGAGCACTGGGATCAACTTAAAAACACATTCACAGTGCATGTGGTGAAACTAAGATAGTCCACTCATCGGCACAAAGACCGGTTTGACAAAAAAATGAGGAAATCTTGCATTAATTCAACAGAAAAGAACTGCATTCTGTAACTGGCAAAACGATTCCTCTAGTCAACGAAAACAAGAGGCTTATCACCTGCTCAAAGCCGAAGTCCTAAGAAGGCCACGTGACATCAAAAATAAGTAGTGGCAAGAGAAGGCCTCTGAGATCCAGAGTTTCGTAGACCATGATGACATGAGAAGATTCTTTCAAGCACTTTGAGAGCCTACTAAACCGCGAATCCACAGTCTCTGAAGATACCATCGAGTCTATTCCACAAGGCTCAGCAATGGAACACCTTGCTGATCCCCCATCTCCTGAGGAAGCCTGTCGTGCCATCACCCAGACTACAAAAAAAAAAAAAAAAAAATCCACAGGACACCAGGACCAGCTGGTGTCCCAACTGCGGTTTTTAAAGCTGATGGAACAGTGCTCCAGCACAAACTTTGCCAACTCCTCAACAAAATCTGGATCTGTGAAGAAATTCTACCTGACTTTAAGAATGTCAACATTGTCACAATATTCAAGAAAGGGGACAAATCTTTGTGCAGGAACTACAGAGATATTGTTCTCCTCTCCATCACAGGAAAGATCCTTGCTTAGATCCTACTAAACCACCTTCTCCCCCTTGCCAAGGAACTCCTCCCCGAATCATAGTGTGGCTTCAGGCATAACTGACATGATCTTCGTGGCATGACATATTAAGGAGAAGTGCAGAAAGCAACGCCAGGAACTGTTCATGGCATTCATCGATCTAACCAAGGGCTTTCACTATCAATTGTGATGCTCTATGGAAGGTGCTATGAGGTTTGGCTGTCCACAGAAATTCATTCCCATCATCAGACTACTCCATGATGGGATGACTGCCACCATTCTGGGGAACGGCTCAGAGACCAAACCACTCATTCGCACGGGTGTCAAGTTGGGCTGCGTCATTGCTCCAACATTCTTCTCCATTTACCTTGCCGTGATTCTGATTCTCATCAGTGACCGCCTTCCTGATGGAATCTGAATTGAGTATCGTATGTATGGCCAACACCTCAATCTCCATTTCCGCCCAACAAAATCTAAGACCAAGAGAATTGGCATCACTGACCTTCAGCATGCAGATGACGGAGTCATTCTTGCACACACAGAGGCAGACCTGCAGAGTACAATCACTCACACCATACACCAAGCCACAGCTCACTTTGAGGAGAACAGACGTGCTCATAAGACAGAGAAGTGACAAAGGAGGAAAGAAAGTGCACAACAGTCCATTCAACAACTAAATCTCCTCCAAAATTACACCTGTCACTTCTGTGGGAAAATTTGCAGGGCACGAATTGGGCTCCTCAGCCACTTAAAAACCCACCAATGAACCCCCTTGGCAGACATCATCCTCGCATCGGAGGATAGCCGAAGTCTAGCCAGCTCATTGTGAAGGGCCTGTCTAATGTAATGGCCCATCAATGAAGACAATGGGCCATGAGAAAAGCTTATCCTAACCTTTCTTTCTTGTGGATGCTTCAGTCAGGATGTGTGTAATGACTACTAGGACTCAAAGCATGCAAGGGCATGTGACTAGATCATGTGATACTGAACTCCATCTTGTTGCTTGTAGTTTTCTACAAACTGTGCTAGGGGCTTGGCTTGAAACAAAAGTTCCCTCCACATGGAAGAAACTATAAAAGGGGGAAGTGACATCATAACTGGGCCTCACTCCCCTTACAACTCAACACCTTGGGAACAAAGACTGAATGAGGAAGGGGGTCTCAGGTGGGAAAGAAGGAAGCCTGCCTGTGTATGTAAGCTTGGTGGCCTGTTTGTACTATCAGACAGGGTGAGATACTGCTTGATTCAAATCCTATCCAGTTTAGAGAACTTGAGAAATAAAACAAAAATGCACCTATGGTAATCTACTTTGATCTGTACGCTATTACTTATAATCACTTAAAATCTTTCTGTAGCGAATAAGTCTTTTATAGTTTTTAAATAAAACAGTGTAGTCTGTTTGAAGTGCGTGGGGAATCTGCTCAGAAACAGAGGCTGGTGCATTGTCCTCTCCACATCGAGAGAGGGGCAGACTGGGAAATAAACTTACACGGGTCAGGCTTTTGACCAGGGTAAGATGGTACAGCTCTGGGGTCCTAGACTGTGGAGCTGGGAAGAAGCCTTCATGTAACTGCAGCTGGGTGTGTCCCTGCCTGTGTACAGGTTTGTGAGAGTGCAGGACCAGGAGCGCTCTGCAGCTTGTCACACCAGCACAACGTGAGAAGCAGCCCAGGCTGGTGAGACAGAGGGCTCACTAGTATCCCAGTTCCAGGTTGCACCCCGAGGGGAGGGGGAGTATCACAACTGTATACCCAAACTTGTACCAGACTCCTCTATGTAGTCACCAGAGGAGGGTATTTCCAGTTGGCTGGCACAACAAATTCTGAAAGACACTAACAAGAACTGCCAACCATGCTGAATCCAAGCTGGGAGTGCTCCCCACCATGCTCAAACCACTGCTTGCATTTAGTGAAATAAATGTAATCATTTTGCCCAAGATGCCCATTTTGCTTGATTCAACCTGTCGTGCAGAAGCCTTTGGAGACGTGAATAACTTGCAGTTGCATAAGTAAAACTCTATTTGAGCCTGATGCTCTGTCTGTCAATTTGGAAACCAGTGATAAGGCTTTTAAAAGGTGCAAACTCATTTCAGCTGTAATTTAGGCCATGAGAAGAGACTAATGGAATAGAAGGGTGAAAATAATTTCTTGAAAAAAATCAAGCTTTCTAAACACATTTATAAGGCTGAATAAATGGTACTAGTAACAAAGGGCCATAACCAGAGGCAAGTGCATAACATACATTTTAGTACAAAATGTGGCTTGTGTCTGGTTGTCAGGCACTACTCGAATATGAAAACGAGAGGAGGTAGGTATTCCCAAAGATACACATACACTGAACAGTGCAAAAGACATGATGCCATTTCTGGACTTCTCTATTTGAGATATGAAAATTAAGACTTGCAGTGGCTACAAATGGAAATAACATTTATGAGCAGTTTAGGATCAGCTACCACACTGTGCAGGAACTGATAAGTGACTCTGCTATCACACACACACACACACAATTATTCCACAAGCACTCTGGATGGTTTCAAAAAATGTATACAGAACTTGCTTATTACCCTTGTGCCAATCACAGAAAACAGCTCAATGACAAATCAATATAGAGAATTCCAAAAATCATATTACAGTAGCATTAGAAATTTTCCTAGACTATTGCTCAAGAAAAATTGACCGGTTTTAATTACTCTACCTGTGGCTTCTTTGCAGACTGGAAGTTCCGGAAAAGTAAAAGTTAGGCTCTGTAATAGTTTTGTATGCCCAGTAACATTTTCACCCTACAGGTCAGGGGCAGGGTAGATAGATACTGCTTGTATCTGTAAAACTATTTGCAAACATTACAAAACTCAATGCGTTTTTCAGCATGGAAGCAATAAGTGATGGCTTCACATTGAGTCAACTTCGGTTGTGTTTAACAGTTTCTGTATCCGGTTTTCTTTGGGAGTGTGGAACAAAGGTGCTTCATTGTATTTTGGTACTTCTCCAATGACAAGGTAGTGGGGAAGTCAGAGAACAGTACAACCAAACTAGATTTGCTTCATCTAATGATCTGATATTTTGATCTCCCCACACACAGAATGAAGACACTGAGAGGAGGATCTATCAGCAGGTACATATTTGACTTCCCACAGTAGGCTACCTTCCTAAGAACGCTAAAGGCATTAGCCAGCCTCTGGATGCAATTCAGGCTTCAGTATCAGAAAGCAGATCAAGCAGTTGAAATAAGAAAGATGCAGGACTGGGGACGGAACACTGCTTTATTCCGCCACATTGAAGGCTGAGCTGTGATGACCCAAAACACTCGTGTCTTTTTTCTTGCAGATAAGGTTCCTGGGGAAGTAGCAAGTAGATATCTCTGAACAGCAGGAGAAGAGAGCAATGTGACACAAAGAGGACTGTTTGAGGAGGTCTTCCCAATCTCTCACTTACTCTTTCATTTAAGGCCCTGGGCTTCAGGTTGACCCATCATTCTAGCCACAGTGCTCCTAGACTAGCAGGATCATTTGAAGGAGAATACCACTTCAAATTCCTATGGCTGATAATCAAAGGCTTGATAGAAGTGAGAGGATTGGTTCAGTGCCCCATTTCAGAGAGTTCCAATCCAGCGGCAGCAGGGCTTCAGTTTACATTCTTCATATCTTTTGATCTCGGCATAGCCAATAGATTGCGACATTCTGAACACTTCATTATCTTTACTAACCAAAAATGCTCTTGAAGTATCTGAACTGCTCCATTTTGTGCAAGAAAGGATGATTGCACATAGAGCAAGTCTTCATGAACTTAATGCCTTTATTGGGAATGACAACTTTTTAAACCAATGAAAATAAAGGGAGACCAACCAAAATATTACTTCTAAATTCCTCGTATCATGCAACTTAATATCTTGCTCAAAGTTCAGAAGGTAGCAAGTGCAAATTTTACTTAAGTTGTACTTTAAGATTCTTATTCATTTTGTTCCACATCAACAATATAGCTTTAGTCTCGTTGCATTGCTAAAACAATGAAAATATCCAATCCTATTAGGGCTGTCGAGCGATTAAAAAAAATCACGATTAATCATGCGATTAAAAAATTAATTGCACTGTTAAATAATTGAATACCATTTAAATATTTGTGGATGTTTTCTACATTTTCATATACACCTCTACCTCAATACAACACTGTCCTCGGGAGCCAAAAAATCTTACCGCCTTATAGGTGAAACCGTGTTATATCGAACTTGCTTTGATCCACCAGAGTGCACAACCCCGCCCCCCCCAGAGCACTGCTTTACCGCATTATATCCGAATTTGTGTTAAACCAGGTCGCGTTATATCGGGGTAGAGGTGTATATTGATTTCAATTACAATAGAATAAAAAAAGTGTACAGTGCTCACTTTATTTTTTATTACAAATATCTGCACTGTAAAAAAACAAAAAAGTATTTTCAATTCACCTAATGGCACTACTGTAGTGCAATCTCTATCATGAAAGATGAACTTGCAAATGTAGAATTATGTACAAAAACACTGCATCCAAAAATAAAATATAAAATTTTAGAGCCTGCAAATCCACTCAGTCCTACTTCCTGTTCACCCAATTGCGAAGACAAACAAGTTTGTTTACATTTTCACAATGTCATCTGAAAGTGAGAACAGGCGTTCGCATGGCACTGTTGTAGCCGGCGTCGCAAGATATTTACATGCCACATGCGCTAAAGATTCATGTGTCCCTTCATGCTTCAACCACCATTCCAGGGGACATGCTCATGACTGGCTCTGATTGATACCAATCCAAAGCAGTGCAGACCAACGCATGTTCATTTTCATTATCCGAGTCAGATTCAACCTTCTGCTGGTTGATTTTCTTTTTGTGGTGGTTCGGGTTCTGTAGTTTCCGCATCGGAGTGTTGCTCTTTTAAAGACTTCTGAAAGCATGCTCCACGCCTCGTCCCTCTCAGATTTTGGAAGGCAACTCAGATGCTTAAACCCTGAGTCGAGTGCTGTAGCTATCTTTAGAAATCTCACATGGGTACCTTTTTTGCATTCTGTGAAATCTGCAGTGAAAGTGTTCTTAAAATGAACAACATGTGCTGGAACAACATCTGAGACTGCTAGAACATGAAATATATGGCAGAATGCAGGTAAAACACAGAGCAGGAGACATACAATTCTCTCCCCAAGGAGTTCAGTCACAAATTTAACGCATTTTTTTTTTAAATGAGCATTATCAGCATGGAAGCATGTCCTCTGGAATGGTGGCCGAAACATGAAGGAGCATATGAATGGTTAGCATATCTGGCACTGAAATACCTTGCAATGTCAGCTACAGAAGTGCCAGGCAAATGCCTGTTCTCACTTTCTGGTAACGTTGTAAATAAGAGGGCAGCATTATCTCCTGTAAATGTAAACAAACTTGTTCACCCAATTGCGAAGACATCCAAGAAGTAGGACTGAGTGGACTTGTAATCTGTGAAGTTTTACATTGTTTTGTTTTTGAGTGCAGTTATGAAACAAAAAACCATCTAAATTTGTAAGCTGCACTTTCATGACAAAGATTGCACTGCAGTACTTGTTTGAGGTGAATTGAAAAATACTATTTCTTTTATCATTTTTACAGTGCAAATATTTGTAATCAAAAATAATATACTTTGATTTCACTTACAACACCGAACACAATATATATGAACACAGAAAAACATCCAAAATATTTAATACATTTAAATTAGTATTCTATTGTTTAGCAATGTGATTAAAACTGATCAAGATTAAAAAAAAATCTTAAAAAAAATTAAAGTTAATCGCGTGAGTTAACTGCGATTAATCAACAGCCCTAAAACCAATACATGTCATGTCTCCTTTAAGGTAGATACTAAGAGGATTAACGTTTCTTCTCATTGGTCATCCCTGTCAGTTCTTTAATCAAGGCTGGAAGAATGAATTACCAACTCTCTAGTGCTACACATTAACCCATGTGTGCATCACATATGCTGTATGGTATTCACTTTTTGGGAATAGCACCATAGCTCAAGCAAATGTCTAATCCAGTGGTAGGCCGTACACAGCCCGTCAGGCTGCCAGACCGTTTGTTTACATTTGCACAGCTGCCCGCAGCTCCCAGTGGCCACAGTTCACTGTTCCCGGCCAACATTGAGTTAATTCAATGGTTCCCAATGCGGCGCCTGCCAGGGCATCTATGTGCCACCCGCCTACTGGCCACCGGACAAGCAGCTGCCGAAATGCCGCTGATTTTTGGCGGCGACGCCTCTTGATGACGCTACTTCTTGGCGGCATTTCGGCAGCGAAGCTTCTTGGCGTTGCCACTTCTCAGTGGCATTTCGGCGGCTGCGTGTCCGTCGGCCACACTCCTCAGCGGCTAGTCATCCAGCGCCCGCCACACGGAAAGGTTGGGGACCACTGAGTTAATTCATGATCAACTGTTGCTTCTACATACTGTTCTACCTGCCACATTTCCAATTATTTTCTGTCAGTTAGCTATTACCAAATCTAAAGATGCTTCATCCGGAGTTCTATTAGGAGGGTAAAGACCCCTTAAATACAAATCAAGAACTTGTACGGTCTCCCAATAATAAATCTGGGAATTAAAGGATCTTACAGTAGCTAGATCTTGGCATAGTCATATTTGACATCCATTTAAGAAAGCATTCTTCAACTTCTTCACAATGATCCAGCGCCTGTAAAGGATTCCTGTTGTGCATTCTACTTGGTTGCTTATCTCATCTTCTAACCCACAATAAATCACTATGAAAATAGCCTTCATTATCTGTGTCAAAGTATTTTTGATGTATAGTCTAGCGCAACCCCTCTTCCCCCATGTCCCTTTTCCCTCTCGGAACTTTGTATCCATCAATACTAACATACCAGTCATGCTATATTTATCCCACCATGTTTCCATATTATCAGCTAAGCCATTTTTTTTTCCTGTAATGCCATCTCATCTCCACCTCTTCCTATTTCCCATATTTCTATATAGGCACTTAGAGATTTATTGCTCATTTCCTTCCTTTTGCTTTTCTGTTCTTTGTTTGCCCTTTACCACTGTTTGTGTAGTCCCCTTTTGGTCATCTGTACCTTTCCATTCCCTATATAAAGCACTCCCAAGAGCTCCATTAGAAGGACCAGAAGTGTATGACCCCAAAGTGGTTATGTCATTCATTTGAATAAATGAAACACCATCCCAGGGATACACTCCAAGAGGTCATAGGATTTCATCCATCTTTAGTAAGATTAAAGACTAACGTCATATCATCGGATCAAGTTTCAATGCTCTGCCTCATAAGACACTATTTGCATCAATTCCTTTATAATCTTTGTAAATTTAACACCATTAATTTGGGCTTGAATAGGGACTGGGAGTGGCTGGCTCATTACAAAAGCAGCTTTGCCTATCCTGGAATTGACACCTCCTCCTCAATTATTGGGAGTGGACTACATCCAGCCTGATTGAATTGGCCCTGTCAATACTGGTTCTCCACTTGTGAGGTAACTCCCTTCTCTTCATGTGTCAGTATATAATGCCTGCATCTGTAATTTTCACTCCATGCATCTGAAGAAATGGTTTTTTTACCAAGGAAAGCTTATGCCCAAATAAATCTGTTAGTCTTTAAGCTGCCAACAGACTCCTTGTTGTTTTTAAAATCTAGTTACCCTAAGAGTATATGATTTTAAATTGACTATTGTCAATGGCCTCCATGCAGTGGCTATGGCCCACTGCACTAAAGCCATAGGTTTAGAAGAGCCAACTGCAACAAGAGAATTGGGAGGATTTTTTTAACGTTTCATACAGTCTGGAAGATTTGACACAAAAGTAACTTACTTCTCAAGCATAACAACCTAAGGGCCAAGGACTCTCCCCTTGGGATGTTTTGTTGCATCTTTCAGAGGAAGTAACTTTTCCCCTTTCCCAATTTGCTTTGGAAAACAAGCCACCACCGCCTGGTAGGAAATGTCTATGGATGTATTAAAAAAAAAAAAAAAAAAAATCTTGAACTATAATGGTAAAAGTATGCACAAACTAGGCTTTCCAGGGAATTACCAGGACAGGGAAATTCTAAATACAGGAATAGTAAAACTTAAGTTCATGTACTTTACTTGATTCCTACGAATGAGGACTTCTTACCCTCTTTGCCCACCAGAGTCAAGTCTTACAGCCTTTGACTCCTAACTCTGTGTTTAGACAATTGGATCTTCCATCCTTAGCTATTCAGCCCTTAACCAATGAGCCAGGCAACTCCTCCCCCCCCCACACACACACACACCCAAAGTGGATCAAACCCCTAGAAAGATTGTATTAGTTCAGAATCTCAACCAAGAGATGGAATCCAACTCTATATCCACCCTGGCCGTGACAAGGTTATGTGGCCAGCCATCCTACAGCACCTGCCAGTTTTACCCTCCAATCTGTACCAAAAAAGAAGGGACGAACTTTTCACTCTCAGTGTGAACTGGAGAAATGCCTTCCCCCAAGGCAACCTTGGATAGTGGGATCAACCATTCCTCTAGGGCAGAGGGCAGCTGTAGCTACACACAAAAGCTTGAGCAATTATGCCCAATAACCAAGTTGAAGATTTAAAGTCTCCTTGGAAAGAGCTTGACTCTTGGTTTTCCTCAGGGTGAAGGGGAGGGAAGAAACAAAGGCTACACAGCAACAATTACTTTAATAGACAGATACTTAAACCATGAAGTAAGACATTAGCTACATTTTAAAGTTGCTAGGGTTCCCTTGTCAGACTGACACGCTCCAGTCCAGCTTAAGCACACGCTGGTCCTCGGTTTCAGGAGTAATACTAGTGTTCTCATACTGAAGCTAGTATCATAGAACATCAGGGTTGGAAGGGACCTCAGGAGGTCATCTAGTCCAACCCCCTGCTCAAAGCAGGACCAATTCCCAACTAAATCATCCCAGCCAGGGCTTTGTCAAGCCTGACCTTAAAAACCTTTAAGCAAGGAGATTCCACCACCTCCCTAGGTAACCCATTCTAGTGCTTCACTACCCTCCTCGTGAAAAAGTTTTTCCGAATATCCAACCTAAACCTCCCCCACTGCAACTTGAGACCATTACTCCTTGTTCTGTCATCTGGTACCACTGAGAACAGTCTAGATCCATCCTCTTTGGAACCCCCTTTCAGGTTGAAAGCAGCTATCAAATCCCCCCTCATTCTTCTCTTCTGCAGACTAAACAATCCCAGTTAAAGTAATACTAGCCTTCCCTCCAGAACCTTGCCCTTTTGACACATCTGCCTGCAAGCCACCAATGAAGCCATTTGTGATGCACCAGAGCCTGATAACAAGGACAAATTTCGATCCTTCTTGGATTGTGTGAATAGTATTCAAAGTCTGTAGAACAATTTGCTATAAAACGTAGTTCCTTCACGTCATTTTCTAAAAAAGGATGTGAGGTTTGAATGTGATGAACCATCAAGTTGAGGAAATAATCAAGAATTGCATGCCTCGTGCTAGTACTGGTAAGTCACAGAAACCCTTCAGCATTCCTCTAATATCCACTGACTATCCAAACTGTGCATAGGAGAAACTGGCTCTTGACAGAATAGGATAATTTGAAGATCAGTCTGCTATGAAAAGGTTTGCCATAAGAAGAATAGCCACACTGGGTCAGACCATCTAACCCAGTATCCTGTCTTCTGACAGTGGACAATGCTAGGTGCTTCAGAGGGAATGAACAGAACAGATAATCAAATGATCCATCCCGTCACCCATTCCCAGCTTCTGGCAAACAAACTAGGGACAGCATCCCTCCCCATCCTGGCTAATAGCCATTGATGGACCTATTGTCCTCTGAATTTATCTAGTTCTTTTCTGAACCCTGTTATAGTCTTGGCCTTCACAACATCCTCTGGCAAAAAGTTCCACAGGTTGACTGTGCATTGTGTGTAATGGCAGATCATTCAAAGTGGCTGAAAGTTACTCACTGGAAAGGTTACCACTGAAATAGTGACTAAGTTCAGGTCATCTCTCTTCACCAGAGAAGGATTTCCCAAGGAATTTGTAACCGAGAATGGAATGCAACTGACCTCTGCTGAAATGCAATACTACCTCAGTAGCAATGGTATCAAGCACAAAACAGTTTCTTTATACCACCTAAGAGCTAATAGTCTAGTCAAGAAAATGAACAGACTAGTGAAAGAAAGTTTGCAACTCACCAGTTTGCAAGCAAGACCATGGAAAGAAATGTTACATGAACACTGTTTATAGGACCACTCCACACTCAATGGTTCAAAGGGTGATACTCCTAAGATGCAAGGTCAATATATGACTTACTACCTGTCAAGGGCTTACATGTTCTCCTTTTTCAATCAAACCTTACAATGAAACTATCTGTGAACATGTTAACAAACAGGTGAAATGGAAAGTACAGAGATCAGAAGAAATTTGAAACATGAGGCTTCACCTTGGAGATTCTGTTCATGTGAAGCGGACAGTCAAAAGGATGTTTAAGATACTAGTGTCTTTGCAGATAACAGAAATCCATGGACATTCTGCTGTATTAATAGATGGAAGGAAAAGGAACATTCAAGATTGTCCACAGCTCATGAAGAGAATGAGGACTTCCACCTTGGACCAAAGAACATCGATGACTGATAGAGATAGACAGTCTTTAGCATTTAGGAATTGCTCCAGTGCCTAGTTTTGTTCCTGCCTCTCCAGGCATTAGAAGAGCTGTGAGTCAAAGGAGACTGCTTAAAATATTGGAAGACTTACTGATTCAAGTGATGGTTTAGAGGTGACTAAGTTTTACAATGATGACTAAAAGGGGAAGGGTGTGTTGTATCTAGCTAAGTGCAGACAGCTTCCCCAAGCTTGTGTTTCTAAGTTTGTTTCTAGGTGGTTCCTGTAGCTTTGAGTCCAGGAACTATAATTCCCAGGAGGTAATGTGGGAGAAGGAGGAAAGAGAAGGAAAGGAAAAATGTGAGCTCTGTGAAAGAGCGAGGGGAATATACTTTCCCTTTGCTGTTATCAAGCTTCCAGAATCTTCCTCAATGGATTTCAGATACAAAAGACACCATGCAACCCAAGGGGCCAGAACCAATGAACTGAAGGAGATGGTTTTTCAGCTCTTGACCTTCCCCCTTGGAGCCCACCCTCTCCTTCCCTAGCAAGCTTCTCACCTCCTTAGCCATCCTCACAAGCAGCAGCAGACCTCAAATACCTCTTGGTAAGGAGGTCCCTGGCATCATGAGGCCAGTCTGTCTTCTCACATCTGTGCAGGCAGTTGAAACAAGAGCTGCTCTTGAGCTTTGGGACAGCTGCCCTCGTTTGAGTACCTGATGAATCCTGCCCCTCCCTAGGCCTCCCATTCTGAAGGGGTCAAGAATCTGCAACTGGGAAAGCCGGGGGAGTTGGAGTGAATCAGGAGCCAATTCATGCCTTCCAGCAGCTCCCTCCTCCCAGCCCAGGGTCAGCGCCAAGGCACTTAACAGTATCTTGAGAGTACCCATTAGAATTCAAGAACTTGTCTACATTTAGGGTTTTAGCCAATGGCATAGCTGCCCCGGTGTAGACGTGCTGCGTTGGTGTAAACCACGACAAGCTACACTGGGTGCAAGCGGCAGTTTATACCAAAGCACTACATCTATACTGGGGCGGCTGCATTGGTGTGGCTAGATCTCTAGTATAGACAAGGCTTTCTAATTCAAATAATTTAACTTACTATTAATATTCCTTCTTTGGTAAGATCATTTACCAAATTACCAGTCCAACATTTAGCCCATTCGATTTTTTTTTTGTGCGCACGTAATTAGGATGTGTCTAAATCAAATAAGACTTAAAGCAACTCTTGTTCTCCCCCGCCCCCCAATCTCTCTCATGTGCTGACCTAGTTACTCCTACACAGTCAAGTTTAGCAAAAATATGCCCCAGACATTAATAAACATAGGGCCAAATTCTTCAATGGAATGTATGCACAGGGGCTCCCTCAATTAATTCAATGGGAACCCTGCACATGTATTTGTGACTGGCATTAGGACCCTTAATTAGGATTGAGTTCCTTGACTTTTCAGTACATGTGCACAGATGTGTCACAGCACTAAGACTGATATTTAACAAGATGCTTTCCGGCTGCTGGGAGAGAGCCCGGTTGCCATCTAGGACGACTGTAGCTGAATGTAGACAAAAATTAAAGTAGGTTTCAGAGTAGCAGTGAGAGTAAAGGATCATCTTTCAGGATAGGTTGTAGATCTCTGATGATGCGCTGGAGAGGTTTTAGTTGGGGGCTGAAGGTGACAGCTAGTGGTGTTCTGTTATTTTCTTTGTTGGGCCTGTCTTGTAGGAGGTGACTTCTAGGTACTCGTCTGGCTCTGTCAATCTGTTTTTTCACTTCAGCAGGTGGGTATTGTAGTTTTAAGAATGCTTGATAGAGATCTTGTAGGTACCTGTGACAACTGGCTCACTGCAACATAGGATATGGCTAACTGTCTGTCCTGGGGATGAGAGCTGAACAACCTGAGGTTTAAACAGCTTCTACCAAACTAGATCAAAGACTCAGGAGATACTGAAAGGGGGAAATAAATATTAGTGACACTTATGTAGAGGCTTGGAAAGATTAGATTTTTATTGCTAAATGTTGATCAACATTGATTTTATCTCATGCACAGACGAAAAAATATTTCCAATGATAAATCAAAATTTACAGATAGGCAACATAAGAAAAATACAGATTGAGACTGTAATAGAGTTTGATTTAAGGATATTTACTTTGTATATTTTGACATGTGATGTTGACAATTTGTATTTTAACACTTAAAGCTTTACCTTTAATCTGAACTACTGTCATTAAATAATTGTCAGACCTCCCACTATTGCCTGATCCCCCATAATTTCCCACAACTGTGAAAATTTAAAATCAATAAAATAAAAAAATGCTTAAAAATAAATATCAATATTATCCATCACAATTATAAAAACTAAGAATCAAGTTCTGCCAAGCCTGCTTAAGTGGGACAGATGGGGATAACGGATACATTACATTTTTAATTACTCATCTAGATAAGATCTGCCTATTTGGTTGCAGCCCTATCCCCATGCCCTACAGATATCATTTGTCTTAGTTAGCAAGCTCTTTAGGGCAAGCACCATGTCTTCATGTGTCTTTGTACAGTTCCAAGCACAACAGGGCTCTGATCCTGACTGGGGCCTCCAGGTACCAATGTAATGTAAACAATGCATCTCTCTCGTCTTTTAGTTCTTCCTATTCACTAAGGCTCTTCTTTCAGATGCTTTTCCTCATTTGGAAGACTCAACTTTTAATTTTGACCACCTTGATAATTTAACAAACTAAAATCCTAACAGTTGAATCTGGATCTGGAAGAGAAGGCATTTTAAAGGATAAATAGCACTGGCTTAAAATAAACTAACTTGTAGCATCTTCCCCAGGGTACCAAAATGAAAGATTTATGTTCAAGCTTTTGGTTGTAGAGACAGCTCTGCATGTGTTTGCAATGTACTGTACTAATACAAAATAAGTGAGCTTTCATTGTGACATTCTGCCATAGTTTTCCCTCATTATAAACACTAATAAGTAATAACTGATGACAAGGCATACAGTTATACCATATGAGGTACAAGGTTTAAAAACCAATTATTTTCAGTCACGGGAGAAATGCAAGTATTTCCATATAATCTCACCTCTTGAAGTGTTATTCTCTTTATTAAAATACCTAGGTAGAAAGCTATATTCAGAGCCTTGAGAGGCAAATCTATGTACCACCATCTGTAAGTATCTCTAAGGGTACGTCTATACTTACCCGCTGGTTTGGTGGCAAGCAATCGATGTTCTGGGATCGATTTATCACGTCTAGACAAGACGCGATAAATCGATCCCAGAAGTGCTCGCCGTCAATGCTGGTAATCCTGCTCCGCGAGAGGAGTTGGCGGAGTTGACGGGGGCGCCTGCCTGCCATGTGTGGACCCACGGTAAGTACCTTTAAGTTCGAACTAAGATACTTCGACTTCAGCTACGTTATTCACGTAGCTGAAGTTGCATATCTTAGTTCAAACTGGGGGCTTAGTATGGACCAGCCCTAAGACACATCACTGCTATATTCCTAGTACAGATAAAGAGACATTCAAAGTATATCTTCCATGTATTTACCTAGGTTGTTATACTTCACCCGTTATTGTGGGTTATGGGCTCTTAGGGTTTGATCCTGAGGCCATGGAAATCCAAAAAAATCTTTTAATTTATTTCAGTGGGCGGTGGATCAGGTCCTTATACTTAATATTAAGTTTAGTGAGTAGGAGTTATTTGTTACTGAGTACCAACCATACCTCAGTTCTATACGAACCAACATGAAGGCAGCTCATCCCTTAGTGCTCACTAACATACCTGCTGACCACCCAAGATCAACAGAATTGGAGTTTACTAGCGCACAGTGCCCCAACTGGCCAATCAGTGACAGCAACCTGCTGCTCCATCCACCCCTTCATTTACATTTTGAGAGCCTACCCCCTTAGCCATTGTGATTCATTCAGAGAAATGCAAATCTGACCTGACCCAACAAAATACAAAAACTACTCCACTGCCACAACTTCAAGAACAGAAAACCCCTTGATTTGTCAGGATCAGCTGCATGAAACATGGTGCCCAGAGCTAGGAACTCCAAGTCCCACTACAGACATGACTCATTTTTCACAGGTTAGATGGGGATAAACAAGTGGGGGGGGGGGTATCTCATACTAAGCAGCTAGGCTGCCTACTGTGGTCTTCATAAAGCAGACACAGAGTTCCTGCCCAAACGCAGCACCTTCCAAGAGTTTTTATTAAATGTATTGAATATTTTCTTTATTGATGTTAGTAGTAGAGCCCAGAGGCAGAATTGTACTTACAAACAACTCTGCTTCCCTCACACCATCACCAACACCAGGTCTGGCTCTATACTGGGTCCTAAACCTTCACATACACCCAGCAAGACTTTCCCTGCTAGGACTTCCTACCTGCTGCTGTGAGGTTTCAAACTAAGGAGGAACATTTGGGCAAATATAATTCAACTCTAGACCACAGCAGCATGGATCACTAGAGGACTTACAACTCAACTCCATACTGGTGAGGTATTTGTAAAGTTACTGCTCGTTCTGAAAAACGATGGTGACCTGGAGGTTCATAAACTATCACAGGGACAGTGGGCTAAGGTAAATCCAGCCAGACGGTCACAGTTTCAGGGTCACTGCACCTGTATTCCCCCTCCTTGGGCCAAGCTTATCAGAGGTTACCCATCAGTCTTATAGGGCCCAACTACGTCAAGACTTTACAACCCTTCTGCAAGGATTAGACCCCATTGGGCAGAAGGTCATGTCCGTTTGCTGGATCAGAAAGAAAGCACTGAGTCCATTTAAATTCAGGCTATTTATGCCAAAAGTCCTTTCCCTTGTCTGTTGGTCTCTGGAGAACGTAGTTTGAACTAGTATATGCGAGCCTTCCCAGGAGGGGGTACCTCTCTGACAGGGGTTACAACCTGACCGATTTGTCTTAAAGACCACTCACTGGTTTTAGTGCCAATGGACGCCAGTTATACTGCACAGGGTTGCAATATTAGTCACATTTCCCCACCTCCACCCTGCCAGAGGTTATATACAATACCAGCGCACCAACGATATTGCACGAAAGTGCTGTCACGTGGACTATTGCTTACTTGCTTTAAAAATCTTCATTTGATCGGCCAAGAGCAATTCTGCTGTCCTTTCTTCTTAGTGGCTAGAGTAGAAAAAGGCTTTATTTCACTGTGAATCACTCCCAGCAAAGAAGGGAAAAGTAGATCTGTCAGTTATCTAAACAAAGTTTCCTTGGGAAAAAAAATAGTTGCTCCAGGCATTACTGCATGCAGTGATCACTAGTCAAAGCTTAGTGTCATAGCCGCCACTTTTCCTTCAAGACAGAGTAAATAAGCCTTGATATTTAGATTTTTAATTGGAAATTTCATAAAACCAGAACATATGCTAAGTTGCTCCCTGGAGCAATTTTTTTTTTTTAATTAACTTATAGGCCACACCCTACTCTCAAACAGATTTGAATGAAGAGATTGACACAAACCTTGCTCTAGCACTGAGTATCTGCACTATGATACAGATTACTCAAGGTGACATTAAGGCGATATTAGATATGCAAAACTAAAAAGGCTTCTAAATGAATGCAAGCTTGACGTATTCATTTTCTAAATTTTCCCTACAGCCTTGAAAGTGATCCTATTGGGAGCTATGACAGATTCAACAGCATCACTTCAAAGGGTGCGTGGTAAAATAGATCTAAAAGCTCCCAGCAGTCCTAAAAAACCCACAAATTCTATCTGAAGGGGAAAATCTCATGGAGACTACCCCCATGCCACCCTGTTGTTTTATAACAATCACTCTTAATTAACACAGATGTGCCATGAAATTAGTTCTTCCATCCTCATTTCAGCCTCCCTTCTCCTGATCAATTCTGATACACACCTGGAGAGGTGGGTTGGATAGGATATGCCACTAGAGGCAGATGGGCACATGACTTTTAGAAGGGAATAGGGAGCCTACTACAGCGGAGAGCACGAGAAAATCTTTTCAAACAGATTCAGGCAGAGAAATCTAGCTAGGCTTTTATATACCAGGCCTATTAGTACCGGTATTTATTTCACTCCTCATGTAGAATGGGAAATGGGGACACTTACCTCAGAGGTACCCAAAGGTGGATTTTAGTTTGATCCCAAGAAGGAATAAAGGAAAGGATTTCTCGAAGCTTGAGAAGATGAGAAAAAGCTGTCAACTCCCCCCCCCCCCCCCCCCAATGCTGCCTTTCAGAATGGCGATCAAGATTCATGACTATAAAGGACAGGGGCAAGAAACACTACTGGGATTTTCACAAGAGGGACGAATTCCTGTGTACAGTGGAAATATTCCACTACATAGCCTTGAGATCCAAGTTGCCTTCCCATTCCTGAAAGGAAGGCCAAACCCTGAACCAATTCCAATGTGGAAGTACCTAAATCCCTTGGAAGTTTGGCTGGGTTTTGTTGGAACTGATCATCAGAAGTATAGATTAGTCAGCCCCACAAATAAAAAAAAAAAAAAAAAAAAAAAAAAAGTCAGTGGTACTCCTCTCGCAGCTTCCAGGCACTGCTTTCCATCACTCTTAGTTCTGGCCAGGACTTTAAGATCTTATGTGACAACTAAGTAGCACAGGATGTGTTTTGTCAGATGGTTGGAGAGCCAGAGAGACCCACAGGATCTGTCTGGGTCCAGCAGCCTCAGTAAGTGCCATCTTTTCTCCACTAAGACTAAACAAGCCACATGTGATCTTTGAGCCTGCTGGCCTGACAGACACGTGTGTGTATGTATTCATATACATATACACATTTAACAAATCACTCAATTGCTCTGCATCTATCAAATACTGATTTTCTGCCTGATGTTTTTCCTGCCTGGAAACCTTTCTAAACATTTACAGCCACATTAAATATTACCAGAGTAATCAAACATTAATACATCAATGGATTTTTACCTAGAGCAGTTGCAGTGGGCTTGTAATGGGGAATTTGATGAAAGCTCTGTGGCACACGTGCACTCAAAAGTAGGCATAAAAGGAAATTAACACACACATAGCATAGCTTATACCAGTTTATAAGTTACTCCTGGGGGAATTCTGCGCCACTATGTGTGCACAGAATTCATGTCCCCTGCAGATTTCTTTGCTTACCCGCAGAAAGATGACTTTGACAGGGAAGCAAAGGAAAGCTGCAAGAGCAGTCACGCACCACTCCCTAGCAGCGCAGGTACATCATTTCAGGCACCTGAACAGCTGGCAGAGGTAGAGCACCACGGGGCTGGGGACACCCCAGCCAGTTGCTCCTGCCCTGAGCCAGGATCAGCTGCTAGTCCCAGCTGGGCTGGAGGCAGGAGAGGATGGGACTTCCTCTTCCCTGCAAATCTCCCCCTGCTGCAGAAAGCTCAGCATCCTCCCCTGCTTCCTGCCCCCATCACTCCTCAGCTGTGGGGGGGGAATGGGTCATTGTATCCTTCCAACTCCCACGCAGCCAGACCTCCCATATCCAGACATCCCTGCCAAGCCTCACCCCATATACCCAGAAGCCCCTAGCACTCCGAACCCCACCCCACTGAACCTCAACCCCTGAATCTGAAGCCCCCGGCACCCAGACCCCCTGCCTCTGTACCCCCACCCCTGCACCCCAGACCACCCCTACTGAGCGCCCTGCATTCAAACCCCGACCCTGACAAGTCCCACCCCTTGCACCACCCTGAGCTGCCCATCCAGACACCCATGCCACTGGCCCCCCAACTAGCTGCACCCAGACCCCCACCAAGCCCCACTTCCCCAGCACCCAATCTCCCCCACTGAGCCCCAGCCACATCACCTGGAAACTCCTGCAGAGTTCCACTGCTCCTGCACCTGGAACCCCCCTCCAACAAGACTCTGTACCTCCAGATCCCCCCCAGCTAGACCCCCCCACTGAGCTGCCCGCACCCAGATTGTCCCACACAGAACCCTCTCCCCCCACACCTGGATCCCCCCCACACTGAGCCCCTCTACACTTGGATCCTGCCTGGTTGAGTCTGCCTGTCCCACACCTGGTGCGCCTGGCACAGAGGGGCAGGGCCCAGGGTGTTTCTGGGGCAGGCCCGGGCCTTGTGCTGTGTCAGAGTCAGGTACAGCCTCACCGCTGAGTCCATGTCCCAGGGGTGGGGGTGCTGCAGGGTGATCTCCCACCTTCACACAGCCAGTGGCCTGTGCTCCCCCCCCCCCCCCCCCACTGCCATGCTGGAACCTCTGCATTTATTCAATGACAAAAAACTTGCAGGGATTTTAAAATAGTGTGCGCAGAATTTTTTGGTGCAGAATTCCCTCAGGAGTAGTAAGTGATGAGGCTCAAAGCAGAATCATATACCATACAGGAAGCTTATATATCCCCCGGCTGATTGCTATTATTATATTAAGTGGATAAGCTAGTTACCGTAGAAGAGGTTGTGAAACTTTAGTGACATTAAACCTGGTACATGTGCCATATGCTCTGCTAGACTACCTCTGGCTGTGATCTCAGAGTTCAGTAATTTAGGAGGATTGGGCCAGGTCAGGATTTAGATGGCAGGCTAACAATATCCAAGATGCAACAGGAAGTGAGGCCAGCAGTTTAATAGGTAGCACTCTTCCTTCTGAGTCTGCATGTAACTCTATCCCCCCCTCCATGTGGGCAATGTGCTGCTGTTTTTCAGAGACAAACCCAGTTGCAGTCATTTGTCATTAGAGATTTTTCCCTCCTTAAGAGCAGCAAGTGTTCTAGACAAACTCGGATTATGGGTAAATACAGTCTGACAACCTGAATTCCCCCATTTGAAATATAGGATGGGAAGTAAAAAATGCTAAACTCTGGTCTGGAGAAAAGGCTGCCATTTTCCACCCTGGAGATGGCTGCATTTTACTAGGTAAAGAACTTCTTCACATGCTACCTGCCTACAGCATATGAAGTGCTTTCAAGCTTGCAAGAGGTACTATAGAAATCAATAAAATAATAATGTACCTTCAACTCACAGGGTTAGTAACATTTCTAGATGGTAAAGAGGTTGGATTTCCAAACACGTTGCCTGTGCAAGTCATTTACATTCGAGCAGAGCACAGAGCAAATAGATCGATAAAAATGCAATGAGGCAAACAGAGAAATGTCATCACGTCAAAAAAGGCAGACCAGAGACCACGTGCATCTGACAGCAGCAGAAATGGACACAGATTCATATTTGTTTTCTGTAAATGCTACATTGCAGTGTTTCACTTTAACATAAATGCAAACGATTCCTCATAATGCTTAACAGTAGAGGTAAGGAAACGTGATCTCATGGTCAAGGCCCAGGACAGTCTGAAGACTTGGGTTCTTCTATTTCTGGCCCTGCCATGTAATTCTTGTGTGACCTTGGACAGGATCATCCTCACTGTCTATTTTCCCATGTATAAAACGGGAATAGTGACAGGAGTGTTGAAAGTCTAAATCAGGGGTCCGCAACGTGGTGCCCGCGGGCACCATGGCGTCCACCGGGGCGTCTAAGTGAGCCCACGTACTGGCCAGCGGACAAGCATCCGCCGAAATGCCGCCGAGAAGTATCGGCGTCGCCGCTGAAATGCCGCCAATTCGGCACGCTTGTCCACCGCCACAGTCCTCCGTGGCTCATCGTCTGGCACCTGCCAGACGAAAAAAGTTGGGGACCACTGGTCTAAATGAACATTTGTAGAATGCATTGAGAGCCTCAGATGGAAGGTGCCAGAGAAGCACAAAGCATTAATAGTTACAAGAATTTACTGTTGGATAGAGATTTTTCTGAAATAGCATATCCCTTTTTCTCCTACTGATAGGAGAGGAATTTTATGTGTTGTGCCCTCATAAGAAAGAGGAGGGCAGCCTGAGGGCACTGCACAGTTATAAACACAACAGGTTAGCCACCCTTACACCAATCAGTTCAAACTCAACTGTACACAATAACCATTAACTGGGGGGGGGAGGGGAAGAGAGAGAAGAAAGACAGCTACCTTTCCCTCTACGGTGCATTCATATCCAGATATCATTTTGCTGTCTTTTCACTTAACCCCCATGTCCTCAATAAGTTCTCTCTCTACTGCCAAATGTATTTGGAAACCTGCAATGATGAGTTAATGATTCAGAAGTCAAGAAATAGCTCTGCTCTGTACCAGAAATATAACCACCAATCAGTGTTCAATTCAAGAACAAAATTTTCTGGATCACACTATCTGTAAAATACAATAAGCAAAGGCTTCTCATTCTGACAGTCTATTTCAGGCTTCATTTGCCACAAGTTTTATGAGATGTTAACCAACAGTCAAAATTGCACATTTCTCATTTTAAAAGAAGTCGTTTTTTTTATTATTATTAAATGCGCCACTGGCTTACTATACCTTATATTTCATGAGCCTACATTCCTTGTTTGCTTCTATTGATTTTTTAAAGCTAAATATTAACAAAATTTCCATATAGCGTGTATAGACAGGTTTCAGAGTGGCAGCCGTGTTCGTCTGTATCAGCAAAAACAACGAGGAGGTCTTGTGGCACCTTAGATACTAACAAATTTATTTGGGCATAAGCTGTCGTGGGCTAAAACGCACTTCATCAGATGCATAGTGTATAGACAGGAGATCCAGTCCCCTGTTGTGTGGCTGAGAGTTTATTGTGTAAAGCAGGAGGAATTTAGGTCCTTAAGGAACCAGAACACCTGCCGGGATGGAAGCCTGCCTGCTCAGGATAACACCCTCTTGAGTAAGGGAGGCTCTTCGGGAGGGCTAGGAAGAGGCTTGAATCTAGGAGACCAAGGGCCACCAGGTTAGATATCCGTGGAGGGGAGGGAGGGGGAGAAGCTTACTATCCACTAGGCCAGCTAGTAGCTGCTATCCAAGAGCAGAGTCCCCAACTGTGCTACATCAATAGAAGAATACAAGAGCATATAGCATTGCATACACAGAATACATTCATCATTTGCAACATAGTGAAGTTAGAAAAGTGAGTCAGGTTTAGTTGGCTGAATCTAGCGTCTGCAAAGGCGTTACAAGCCCAGGGATAGGTGGCCTTGGAGTTAGCCATCAAGGGAAAGGGTCAGGCCATGTTTACACTGCACACTTTACAGTGGCACAGCTGTATGGTACGCGGTGTAGCCACTCTGTGTCTGCAGCAAAGGGCTCTCCTGCCGACAAAATAAAACCAATCCCAATGAGGGGTGGTTGCGCTGTCCACACCGGCGCTTTTCATCGGTAAAACTTGTCTGTCAGGGGTGTGGTTTTTTTCCACACCCCCAACCGACAAAAGTTTTACTGATGAAAGTGCAGTGTAGACATAACCTAACTTTTTGGAAAATCCACACCCAGCCAGGAAAAGCTGATAACTCTGAAAGCAGGGATGGCAAGGCAAAAGCATTCTCTGAAGGGGAATCCAAGGTGCCAGCAAGGGGGAAGTGCTAACAGACATAGCAGTTACTAACTCCATGAGAGACACATGGTAGCAGCAACACAGTGCTGCAGTTTTTTCATTGCTAGACTGAAGCAGACAGGGGGGAGAAGGTAGAACTCTGAGAAAGTAAGTGTTAGAAGTTGTACAAGTGCACTCAAAAAGGAACAACTAATTTAAAGGGCAGGGTGTATATGCTGCCTGGAAAATACTCAAGTGGTTCCACTTAGCACCTAGAGTAGATTTATCCCAGTTGCCAAGAAAGCAAGTAGGGGATTAAAAATAGCCATCCTGGATTAGCAGCAAAATGGAAAGAGAATTACAGCAGAAATCTTTTGAGAAGTGATGGAAGAGGAAAAGGAGAAGTCAAAGTTCAATGAGTTATCTAGAGCATGTAAGGTAATAATCACTGAAGCAAAAAATACAAGAGGGAGAGCATGGTTGCTGAAGAGAGGAACAACAAATTATTTTGTAAACATACTAAAGGGAAGAGGTTACTGTAGAATCATTACAGAATTTAAGCAGAGAAAAACCTCATCAAGGGACATGGATCGCGGGTAAGAATGAAGTTTTCTATAATATTTACCTTTGGGGGCCATGAACATTTCCAAATAAATACGTTATAAGAATGCATGGGATGAATGATAACCACTATCATTGTACAGTGATTGTAAAGCATAAAATCTTACACCCCAATTAATCATCATGCCCCAATGATTCATAATCAGTGCCCAGAATATCAGTAGAACTGCATGTGAACTGGCAACCCCACTAACATTTGTTTTACACCTCGGATCAGCCCGGACACTTGAAATGTTTATGTTCTATTAGTTCTGTTGTTTTTAAAATACCACACATCACCATGTTATGAAATCACCTTAGAATTTGAGGGGTACCCTCCATTTCAGAAAGGAGTGGGCGCAACCCAACAAGTCTGCAGTCTTACTGTTGGTAAAATCACAGAGACTATCATAAATAGATTGAGAGAATGGGTTATCCAAACCTGCATGATCTTACATAAATCATCCCAAACCAAGCTACTTGCTGATGAAGACATCACATGTATTCCACCTACACTATCATTTAAACATTCAACAAAATCCCAACAGAGGCCAAAACTTCTGAACAAGGATGCTAAAAAGTAAAACACTTAATCAGGACTGAAGTATCCCTCCTTAGGCATGTTAGTATGGAAATTCCTGGCATGGATTTTTAGGTTGGCCAGCCTGAACATAGATATACGACCTGGACAGATGATCATAAACACAGATCATTGTAAATATTAACAGTTCTGAATGGAGAAAATTCACCAGTGTCTGGAGTTGCAGATGCTGCTCTTCATTTGGTCAACTGTCTAAAGTAGGAATGCGCCTGTGGAAAGGGTATGCTAATCCTTGCACTATTCTAGCACCAAGAATTTCGAAGAGTCAAATATTTACTTAATTCTCTGCATCTCGGTAAGGTGGGCAGGGCTCATTATACCCATTTTACAGCAAGAACTTGGTATCACAGAGAGTTTAAATGATTTGTCCGAAGTCAGAGTAAGTCAGTGACAAAAGGACAGAACCTAGGAATCCCAATCCCAGTCCTCTGATTGAACTGCTCCCAAATTTGTTGATAGACAACAAATTGGAAACAACACCGATACCTTCAAAAAGATTTAAACACATGAGAATCATACAAGTTAGAGATGGAAGAGAAGAGCAGTAATAGGCCATGGTATCCCATCTCCCCAAGGAAGAGCAGGATTGTTCCATATTGCACATTTTCTAGTCTAAACGTGAATGTTCCAGTAGGTGGGGCTTCCACCACTTCTCTAGAGGGACAATTTCACAGCCAAATAGTTCTAATTGTCAGGATATTCCTTCCTGACAGGTAGCCTAGATTTCCCTTTTCTTATTACGGGTCCCAAAAGCATCAGGGGAACATGTGTTACAACCTATGAAATGGCTGATTGATTCTAGCAGGAGCAAATATACATGGATATATTGTGGAACTAAGAGTCAGAAGGCAAACCCCGCAACAGAGAGGTTCTATAAAAAGGGGTAGCCGTGTTAGTCTTGCATCTGATGAAGTGGGCATTCACCCACAAAAGCTTATGCTCCAATACTTCTGTTAGTCTTAAAGGTGCCACAGGACCCTCTATTGCTTTCTATAAAAAGGGAAGTTGCACACCACCCCTGGGGGCCAATCTAAAGTTCTCATCCTGGTTTGGTCATCTTACCTTGCCATGGAGAGGGCACAGGGAAGAGCTTTTAAACAAGCTAGGAAAGATCCTTGGCTTTAATGATACAAAGAACATCTTAGGTTTGTAGGATTGGGAGAAGGATCCCATAATTAAGATCTGTCAGTCTCTCTCTGACCCAACCCTGTACAGATCACTCAAATTCATTGTCCCAATAGTAAGGTTGCTAGTAGCCAGAAGCAGGATGTTCTCAATAAAGCACTTGCACCCAATAGAAATACATTTAGCCATATCCTGCTGCATCTCTTTACCCAAATTTTCTCTGTTTACGAGCTATGAAATCCTGGGCTCTTAGCCAACTGGCCTCATCTCCTTCAAAGCTGCAAGTCACACAAGACTGGCATTTTTGCTTCTTTTATTTAGAATTGTTTATTACCATATTTAAGCCACAGAGTACACCCAGAGACCACAGACACCCTATAAATACAGGTAACTAACGTGAACACTGCTGAAAGCATACCTCATGAACCTCTACATAAGCAACATCAGTTCTATCAGAAGAACCACAACTCTGCTCCCCTCCCTCTTTAATCTCAAACCGGATCAATCTCACTAGTGGCCTTCTGCTCTTAGGGCTGCTCTCTTCACACAGGTCTTCCACTAATAAGAAATAAGGCTTGCAGGGAGGCTAGATCTAGGCCCATCTTATCTCCAGTGGCAGCAAATTCCATAGGCAAGAGCTTTCAATAGGAAATGCTGCCCACAGCATTGGGTACAGAAACAAAGTTGGAAATCAGAGGGCCTTCCTCTGCCAGCTTCCCTCTCCCAAATGATACATATTTAGGATTTTCTGCCCCAGGAGGTGCTGGCAGAATCTACTTCACTGGGTTCTAAGAAAGAAAAAAAAAAAAATCAAACAGTTCCATCCCAGTTTGTAAATGGCGTTAGGTGCACAAGCCGCAGTGACAGGTTCACTAGCACTGGGTTTAAACTAAGCCAAGGAATTTCCCCCCCAGCATGTATTGGCTGAGACCTGCAGGGAGGAGTCCGCTCTCCTCCAAGGCACAGTCCAAGTGAGAATCTATTAGGTTCACATGGCCATCTCTCATACAATTACTTCACCGTGATTGAAGGAGGGTAATCAACACTGGGGACCTTGATCCCTATCTTCTGCATCCATTCTTTACGGTTCACTCTTAGAGCATAGTTAATAGTGCAGAAGAAATAAGCCATTTCATCAATTAAAATCAATGATGTAACAAAACCCTAACATCCCAACAACAGTACTACAAAAAGGCATTCAACGTAAGAACAGATCTAATTTAGCCTGCCAGCACAGTCCAGCCACAGCCCGAAGCTTACAGATAGCAGGTCACACCCATGAATGCTACACTGCAAGAAACGGTTTGTCTCTCTCCATATAAAAAAAACACAGCTGGACATTTCTAAAATTAAGCCAAATTAGTCAAGTGCAAGGGTGTTGATTCCCCCTCACGTCAAAGAAATTAGCACTCCTAGCAACAGTGCAAATGAAGGCAGCAGATTTTCAGTAAAGTGTAATCACACTGTTTTTAATGAATGTGCAGCTATATTAGCCTTCAGTGCAACTACTATCTAGGCACATGTTACCATGGCACAGTCAATGGTGCACAAAAAACTGCAAAGACAGCACCACACCTGGTGGGCTGATGGCACTGAATCACAGTACCACACCTTGTTTACTACTGGGCCAGATGTAAACACAGTGACAGGCATAGCCTCATTCAAGCCACCTGCTGCTTTCATGCACCTAGGACCTCATATAATGAATTCCCTTTCATGGCTTTTCTAAAAGCCACCCAAGCTCTGTTTGCCAGGTGAGGTGTAGGAGCATGGCAGCTGTGGGTTTTTCTGCAGAGGTCACCTGAGGGTTGATTAAACTGGTATCACACAGGAAAAAAAAAATCCTGCAGTTTTTGCAGCTCAAGAATGCAGGGCTCAGAAAGCAGTAGGAGAAGTAGCAGTAGCAACACAGCCGCTGAGCAGCATACAGGACAGAGAAAGACCGAGGATTGCAAGTGCTGCACATGTAAAATAAATAAAAGCCATTCCAGCACAAACAACTCATCCCCCTTAGGCACACGCCCTACCCCATACCAATATAGACCCCCAGCACATCCCACTGCAGCCCTGTAATCCACACACCCTTTATCACAATACCATTGAACAGACCCTACCACGGGAAGAGTTTGAACCATACACTCCCCTTTTCCCTATATCCACACACACACCCATCTCACCACCCCATAATAATCAGCACCACACGGACATCCCTACCCCCCCCC
>NC_048299.1:279245762-279276108 GCF_013100865.1 Trachemys scripta elegans | reverse complement strand
GGGGGGGGGGGGGCGGGGGGGGGGAGCCGGAGCCTCAGTCGGTGGCGGGGGGCGGAGCCGGTGGGTGGAGGGGAGAGGGGGGGGGAACAGGTGCCGTGGGGAGGGGGGTCCCCGCACCTACCTCTCCGCCATCTTCCCCGGCGGCTCGCTAGCGCGCGGCAGGCTGGGTGCGCAGAGCGGCGGCCCCCGCCCGCCAGCCCATGGCCCCAGCGGCTCCGGCTCCCGACACCGACTGAGGCTCCGGCTCCGGCTGCAGCCCCGCCGCGTCCCCCCGTCACCATCGACAACCTGACCTCACCCGGCCGCAGCCAACCAGGCGCCGCCGGGGGCGGAGCCTGCGGTCCAAGCCCCGCCCCCTCCCAGGGTCTCATGGGAGCTGTAGTTCCTGCCAGGGGCTACAGCAGCTACAGCCCCCCTGGGGGCAACAATTGGGCCCAGTCCAGGGCCCTCACCTGTAATCACCTGGTGCTCCCCTAACTCTGCCTATTCCCATCTATTTCTGTCCTAGAATTCCCTAGTATCTGCCCATTTCTGCCAGCCCCCCTACAGTGCTGAAGCAATGGGTACAGTGGGGGGGCTAAAAGCCATTGAACCAAACTGTAAACCCCGGATATGATGGAAACCACTTCAAGCCAAGGGGTGCGGCTGCACCCCCAGCACCCCTAGCTACAGCACCTAGGCCCCCTACTCACATTCCATCCCACGAAAGCTTATGCTCAAATAAATTTGTTAGTCTCTACGGTGCCACAAGGACTCCTATTCCATCCCCTGCATTTTAATCACCTGGGAGATCCACATTCAGAAAGTGCGGCCTATTGTGCTAGGTGCTGTACAACCAAAATGTACAGCATTTTGAAGGGCTGTGATATGCAGGCTGTCAGACCAAATGATCTCTTGGTTCTTTCTGGTCTTAAACTCTCTGAATCTATAAACAAAAAGACAATCCCAGCATTGGAACGTTTACAGTTCGAATAACTCTGGCATATAATCACCCCCATTTAATGTTACCTTACGCAATCTAGTTGTTTATAATCTACCTATTTTTAGCAACATTTTGCATATTTCATACTTAGTGGTGGTGAATTATTTTTAATTGTGCTGCTGCACTTGAGATGTATTTTTAAATGATGTTAAGGGTACATGGTGCATATAGAATAGGGGGTTTAGGATTTCTGTAATGCAATCCGTTATTCTTATTTTAATTATACAGTAGGATTTAGAAGCTTCACTTGAGATCAGGACCCCGTTGTGCCAGGCACTGTATACAAAACTTTGCATTGGTCTTCATGGCTGAGGATGTGAAGGAGATTCCCAAATGTCAGCCGTTCTTTTTAGGTGGCAAATCTGAGGAACTGTCCCAGATTGAGGTGTCATTAGAAGAGGTTTTGGAAATATTGATAAACTAAACAGTAATAAGTCACCAGGACCAGATGGTATCACCCAAGAGTTCTGAAGGAAATCAAATGTGAAATTGCTGAACTACTAACTGTGGTATATAACCTATCATTTAAACCATCTTATGTATCAGATAATAGGAGGATAGCTAATGTGAGGTCAATTTTTACAAAAGTTTCCAGAGGAGATCCCGGCAATTACTGGCTGGTAAGCCTAACTACAGTACCAGCCATGAAACCATAATAAAGAACAGAATTGTCAGACACATAGATGAACATGATTTGTTGAGGAAGAGTAAACTTGGTTTTTGTAAAGGGAAATCATATCTCACCAATCTATTAGAATTCTTTGAGGGGGTCAACAAGCATGTGGACAAGGGTGATCCAGTGGATATAGTGTACTTAGATTTTCAGAAAGCTTTTGACAAGGTCCCTCACCAAAGGCTATTAAGCAAAGGAAGCTGTCATGGGATAAGAGGGAAGGTCCCCCTCATGGATCAGTAGCTGGTTAAAAGACAGGAAACAAGGGTAAGAATAAATGGTCAGTTTTCAGAATGGAAAGAAGTAAATAGTGGTGTCCCCCAGGGATCTTTACTGGGACCAGTACCATTCAACATATTCATAAATAACCTGGAAAAAGGGCTAAACAGTGAAGTGGTAAAATTTGTAGATGATAAAAAATTACTCAAGATAGTTAAGTCCAAAGTAGATTGCAAAGAGTTACAAAGGAATCTCACAAAACTGGGTGACCACTGGGCAACAAAATGGCAGATGAAATTCAATGTTGATAAATGCAAAGTAATGCACATTGGAAAGCATAATCCCAACTATACATATAAAATAATGAGGTCTAAATTAGCTGTTACCACTCAAGATAGAGATCCATTGTGGAGCCATTGTGGATAGTTCTCTGAAAACATCCACTAAATATGCAGCGGCAGTCAGAAAAGTTAACAGAATGTTGGGAATCATTAGGAACGGGATAGATAATAAGACAGAAAATATCATGTTCCCTCTACATAAATCCATGCTACACTCACATCTTGAATACTGTGCACAGATGTGGTTGCCCCATCTCAAAAAAGATATATTGGAATTGGAAAAGGTTCAGAAAAGGGCATCAAAAATTACTAGAGGATGGAATAGCTTCTATCTGAGGAGACATTAATAAAACTGGGACTTTTCAGCTTGGAAAAGAGACAACTAAGGGGGGATATGACAGAGGTCTATAAAATCATGACTAGTTTTGAAAAAGTAAATAAGGAAGTGTTATTTACTCCTTCTCATAACAGAAGAAATAGAGGTCACTAAATGAAATTAATAGGCAGCAGGTAACAACCAAAAGGAAGTATTTCTTCACACAACGCACAGTGAACCTGTAGAACTCTTTGCCAGAGGATGTTGTGAAGGCCAAGACTATAACACGGTTCAAAACAGAACTCCAAATTCATGGAGGAAAGATCATCAATGGCTATTAGCCAGAATGTGCAGAGATGGTGTCTCTAGACTCTGTTTTCCAGAAGCTCGTATGGTTGCCAGCCCTCCAGCATTGTCCTGGAGTCTCCAGGAATTAAAGATTAATATTCCATTAAATATTATGTCATGTGATGAAACCTCCAGGAATACGTCCAACCAGAATTGGCAACCCTAGAAACTGGGAATGGTCGACCGGGGATGGATCACTTGATGAATACCTGTTCTGTTCATTCCGTCTGAAGCACCTGGCATTGGACACTGTCTGAAGACAGGATACTGGGCTAAATGGACTTTTGGTCAGACCCAGTATGGCCATTCTTATGTTCTTATGTAAAGCAGTCTCTGATCTGACGGTTCTACAGTCTACACAAGACAGATAACAGATAGTATAAAGACACAAAGTTACTTGCACAAAATCACAGTAGCAAAGCCATGAATAGAACCTATGTCTCCTGACACCCAGTCCAACATGCTAGCTGCTAGATCACCCTATAATCTGTTAAATTTCTTATCTAATGAGTTCTAGATATTATCTACAACAGTGTTTCCCAAAGTTGGGACGCCGCTTGTGTAGGGAAAGCCCCTGGCGGGCCGGGCTGGTTTGTTTACCTGCCGCGTCCGCAGGTCTGGCCGATCGCGGCTCCCACTGGCTGCAGTTCGCTGCTCCAGGCCAACGGGAGCTGTGGGAAGTGGCGGCCATTACGTCCCTCAGCCCGCGCTGCTTCCCACAGCTCCCATTGGCTTGGAGCGGCGAACCGCAGCCAGTGGGAGCCACGATTGGCCAGACCTGCGGACGCAGCAGGTAATCAAACCGGCCCGGCCCGCCAGGGGCTTTCCCTACACAAGCAGCGTCCCAAGTTTGGGAAACACTGATCTATAACATAGCTAATCAATTTCACCTATTATCTTTAATCAATCTAGTTTTGTCTAATCCAGTATACTTTTTATCTACTATTTCCAGTCTATTTTATCTAATGTATTTCTCATTTATTGTTTTTATTAGTGAGAATGACAGTCTGTATTATTAATATTGATCATGAATATTTTATGTTTCAAGTGCATTCATCCCAAAAGCTCCAAAAATACATCACAAATTAAACATATGCAGAACTACTGAAACACAGCCATCTCTGGGCATAGGGCTTCAGCCAACTGACACAGCACATACCACACATTGAGTGCCAAACTAGTACATTTACTATTAATATTAAATTGCACCAGGGTTTGGTTCCTGGGTTGGTGTTTCTGTGGTGTGGTGTGTAGTTGCTGGTGAGTATTTGCTTCAGGTTGCGGGGCTGTCTGTAAGCAAGGACTGGCCTGTCTCCCAAGATCTGTGAGAGTGAGGGATCGTCCTTCAGGATAGGTTGTAGATCCTTGATGATGCGCTGGAAAGGTTTTAGTTGGGGGCTGTAGTTGGGGGCTAGTGGCGTTCTGTTACTTTCTTTGTCAGGCCTGTCTTGTAATAAGTGACTTCTCGGTACCCTTCTGGCTCTGTCAATCTGTTTCTTCACTTCACCAGGTGGATATTGCAGTTTTAAGAACTCTTGATAGAGATTCTGTAGGTGTTTGTCTCTGTCTGAGTGATCGGAGCAAATGCGGTTGTATCTTAGAGCTTGGCTGTAGACAATGGATCGTGTGATGTGGTCTGGATGGAAGCTGGAGGCATGTAGGTAGTCAGTAGGTTCCCTGTATAGGGTGGTTTTTATGTGACCATTGCTTATTAGCACTGTAGTGGCTAGGAAGTGGACCTCTCGTGTGGACTGGTCCAGGCTGAGGTTGATGGTAGGGTGGAAATTGTTGAAATCTTGGTGGAATTCCTCAAAGGTTTCCTTCCCATGGGTCCAGATCATGAAGATATCATCAATGTAGTGCAAGTAGAGTAGGGACGTAATGAGATGAGAAATGAGGAAGCATGAGTGTAACTATTTGCAGAATTGGAGTCCCTTCCCCCATCCTACAAACACTTAAGAATATGGAAAAGATTACTTATGAGAGTAGCCCCAGTTAAGTCAATGAGGTTACTCACATGAGTAAAGTTACGCACATGCTTAAATGTTCGCAGGATCAGTGACTATGTTTGTAAACCACATAATACAACTGTGTTCCTGCTTCATTCAGGGCCTTTGGGTACAAGCACAACATAACATGCCACAGCATCAGGAGAAGAGAAATTTTGGCCAAAGAACCGAAACAAACACTCTGCTTTTACATAAAATGCTATGGGCTCTTTGATGGTCACCCCGGTGACACCTTGTATTTGATTCAGGTCTATGCAAAGATGTACCCACGAGCAGAGAGAGGTGGCCTGATGGAGACAGGAGAGGTCAAGCTTTGTATATTCACGAGACAAGGGTCACTTTGGGCTGCGTGTTTCCTCTGTAGGCTACTCCCAGGCCAAACTCTTCTTTACCCCATGGTCTGTTTGGACTCAGCTTTACCTCCATCCTATAAACACATTTTATTTGGGGTTCACTTTGCCTTTGGAGAAACTGCCACCACCTCTAACTGGACTCAGGAGCAGATCAAGCAGCTTCCCAGGGCTTTTAAACCCCATTGGTTCTTTGGCAATAACAAGAGGCCTTTAGCTATTAAGCTGGGAATGGCAGGATTTCCACACATACTCACAGTCAGGGCCGGCTCTAACTTTTTTGCCACCGCAAGCAGCAAAAAAAAGCGCCGCCCCGCCGTAACACCCCCCCACCGAGTGCCATGCCGGCGAAACCCCTCCCCCGCCGAGCACCGCGCCGCCAAACAGCCCCCGTGGAGCGCCGCGCTGTCGAAACCCCCGCCCCCCGTGGAGCGCCGCGCTGCCAAACACCCCCCGCCAAGCGCTACACCGCCGAACATCCCCGAGCGCTGCGCCGCCGAACACCACCCGCCGCCTGCAGAGCACCGCACTGCTGAAGCCCCCGCCCCCCGTGGAGCGCCGCGCTGCCGAACACCGCCCGCCGAGCGCTGCGCCACCGAACACCCCCGCCCACCGAGCGCCGCGCTACGCTGCCCCCCACCACCCCAAGATTGGCCACCCCTTACCAGGCGCTGCCTCAAGCACGTGCTTGGTTGGCTGGTGCCTGGAGTCGGCCCTGCTCACAGTGACCTTCCAGTGAATGATCTCAAAGCCCTGTTCAAACAATACTGAGTTCAGCCTCTCAATAGTAGGTCACTAAAATCAGCCCCTATTTTACAGATGGCACAGAGAGCAAAACTGAGACCAGATCCCAGATGACCTCAATCCCAGGGGTGTGCATTAACCATAAGATCATCCTTCGTCCCTATTATCAATGCCACTTGAGATCAGACACACGTATTCCAGGGAAGAAAGTTCCTGTTCTAATAGCACAACTGTGATCCTGCCCCAGCCCGGAGCCCCCTCCCGCACCCTGAACCCCTCATTTCTGGCCCCACTCCAGAGCCCGCACCCCAACCCCAACCTCCTGCCCCAGCCCAGTGAAAGTGAGTGAGGGTGGGGGAGAGCAAGCGACAGAGGGAGGGGGACTGGAGTGAATGGGGGTGGGATGTCAGAGAAGGGGCAGTGCATGGGCAGGGCCTCAGGGGAAGGGGCGGGGCAGGGGATGGGGCAAAGTGTTCAGTTTTGTACAGTTAGAAAGTTGGCAACCGTAGTTCGGTCAGCATAGATACATTGCTCGGGGGGTATGGATTTTTCACACACATGAGCAATGTAGCTATACCAACCTAACTTTTAAGTGTAGACGAGGTCTAAGGCCCCTTCACACTGCTCTGTGTGTGTGTGAGAAAATTTCATTTGCACTGCCAGATGGGTGTAAAGGGGTGTTAGCCTAAATGAGAATCAGGCCCATTATCATTATAAAGATGGTTTGTTAATGAACGGAGAAGAGGATAAAAACATTTGTTTTCTCTTTGAGTGAATCTATCTTTGTTCTTAAGGCAAGAGCAGACATTTCACCAGCAGAACAGCAGAGGAAAAGATACAATACCTTGCAAAGGTCATTCCTGTGTTAGTAACCAATGTGAGTCAGTCTATGTGCCTTTCAAACCAATGACAGAACAGATTTAGCAAAAGAACAAGATTAAAAACAGCACAGAGGCCCCAATTCAGCAAAGTGCTTGAGCATGTGCTTAGGTCCACCCTGTGGAACTCATCTCAACACACCCATATTCAGGAAAGCACCTAAACAAATGCTTAACTTTAAGCACATGATTACATTCTCATTGAAGCCAATGCTTATGTGATTTCCTGAATTGTGATGCTTTTCTGAATCAGGGCTGGAGCAAAGAACCTATAACATAGGTCTGCTGGGGCTTTAAGCCCAGAGCAGAGAGTTTGGGAATTAAATTGCAAAGGAGAAAGGAGTAGGGGGAAATGTTATCCAGGAGAGATCGGGACCAGCAGCACAGCAGGGAAAGGTAAAAACCCTATGAACCAGCTGTTCCGGGATACAGGTTCAGGAAGGGGAAAGGCACTGAAACCAAATCAGGTGACAATATAATTACTGGGGAGGGAAACATTCATGCTCTTTATTAGCCTAAAGATAATGTAAGTGAATCTCTAAATGTTAATGAGGAGTTAGAGGATGAGCTATTGCCCCTCCTGACAGGGATTGCCAGCCACTAACTAAACGCAAGGCTCTCTTAGGACTTAGTTAAGAAGCCTGACTGCAGTGGCAGCTGCCATTTTGTGACGCTAAGCTTGTGCAGCTTGTTACAAAGGAGACACACACCCTGTGCTCCCTCCAGAGACTTTACTTCTCTTCTTTCCTATAGTGCTCTTTTTCCCTTACTATAAATGAAAAATCATTCAGATTGAATGTATACTGAGTTCTTGTTCTTTGTGAATGGAAAACATAACATGTCTTGCATCTGAAGAAGTGAGGTTCTTACCCACGAAAGCTTATGCTCCCAGTACTTCTGTTAGTCTCAAAGGTGCCACAGGACCCTCTGTTGCGGAAAACATAATATCTGTTTGAGTTTGGGACCAGGGCCACCCAAGCACCAGAAAAACCCAGGGTGCAGAGAAAGCCCAGCACTTCTATTCACTGCACAAGCACTCATCTCAGTCTGAGCCTGTTCAGCCTTCTGGAAAGAACTAGTTCACACTGGGCGCCTTTGCACAGCATCAGTACAGGCCCTGATCCAAACACAACAGAAGTCAATGGGAGTCTTTCTGCTGACATCAGGAGGCTTTGGATTAGGCCTAAAGTCATTACCATACTGGTAGCCTGACACTTAGCTTCATAGGGTCCGGTTAAAGTCTATGACTGTGTCTCTAGCAGGCTGAGAGACCTGTGACACCTTGGACAGAGCAACTGCTGGCAGGGACCGGGGGAGCAAGAGTGAGCTCCTGGCTGACTGCTGGGACTTGCTGGCTGAGGCCGCAGAGAAGTGGCCCAGGCATTGAAGCAGCAGAGTTGGAAATTAAAGAGGTGCAGCAGGAGGCAGCTATCCACAGGGTCCCTCGGCCAGGAACTGGAGTAGTGGATGGGCCCGGGTCCCCCCCATTCGCCACTGGGGAAGTGGCTTGACTGGTGGACAGTGATACCTAACCCCAGAAGAGGGAAACACAGATGGTGACACGGCTGGAGTGCCGAGTCATAGAATCATAGAAGAATCATAGAAGATTAAGGTTGGATGAGACCTCAGGAGGTCATCTAGTCCAACCCCCTGTTCAGAGCAGGATCAACTCCAACTAAATCATCCCAGCCAGGGCTTTGTCAAGCCGGGCCTTAAAAACCTCTAAGGATGGAGATTCCACCACCTCCCTAGGTAACGCATTCCAGTGCTTCACCACCCTCCTCGTGAAATAGTGTTTCCTAATATCCAACCTAGACCTCCCACACTGCAACTTGAGACCATTGCTTCTTGTTCTGTCATCTGCCACCACTGAGAACAGCCCAGCTCCATGCTCTTTGGAACCCCCCTTCAGGTAGTTGAAAGCAGCTATCAAATCCCCCCTCATTCTTCTCTTCTGCAGACTAAATAAGCCCACTTCCCTCAGCCTTTTCTCATAAGTCATGTGCTCCAGCCCCCTGATCATTTCCGTTGCCCTCCACTGGACTCTCTCCAATTTGTCCACATCCTTTCTGTAGTGAGGGGCCCAAAACTGGACTCAGTACTCCAGATGTGACCTCACCAGTGCCAAATAGAGGGGAATAATCACTTCCCTCGAGCTGCTGGCAATGCTCCTACTAATGCCGTTAGCCTTCTTGGCAACAAGGGCAAACTGTTCACTCATATCCAGCTTCTCATCCACTGTAATCCCCAGGTCCTTTTCTGCAGAACTGCCGCTTAGCCAGTCGGTCCCCAGCCTGTAGCAGTGCATGTTTCTTCAGTCCTAAGTGCAGGACTCGGCACTTGTTCTTGTTGAACCTAATCAGATTTCTTTTGGCCCAATCCTCCAATTTGTCTAGGTCACTCTGGACCCTATCCCTACCCTCCAGCTTATCTGCCTCTTCCCCCAGCTTAGTGTCATCTGTGAACTTGCTGAGGGTGCAATCCATCCCATCATCCAGATCATTAATAAAGATGTTGAACAAAACCGGCCCCAGGACTGACCCTTGGAGCATTCTGCTTGATACCGGCTGCCAACTAGACATCAAGCCATTGATCTCTATCCATTGAGCCTGACAATCTAGCCAGGTTTCTATCCACCTTATAGTCCATTCATCCAATCCATAGTTTTTAACTTGCTGGCAAGAATACTGTGGGGGACCATATCAAAAGCTTTGCTAAAGTCAAGATATATCATGTCTACCGCTTTCCTCATATTCACAGAGCCAGTTATCTCATCATAGAAGGCAATCAGGTTGGTCAGGCATGACTTGCCATTGGTGAATCCATGTTGACTGTTCCTGATCACCTTCCTCTCCTCCAAGTGCTTCAAAATGGTTTCCTTGAGCACCTGCTCCATGATTTTTCCAGGGACTGCAGTGAGGCTGACCAGTCTGTAGTTCCCCAGATTCTCCTTCTTCCCTTTTTCAAAGATGGGCACTACATTAGCCTTTTTCCAATAGTCCAGGACCTCCCCTGATTGCCACGAGTATTCAAAGATAATGGCCAAGGGCTCTGCAATCACATCAGCGAATCCCCTCAGCACCCTCGGATGCATTAATCTGAACCCATGGACTTGTGCATGTCCAGCTTTTCTGAATAGTCCTGAACCTGTTCTTTCACCACTGAGGGCTGCTCACCTCCTCCCCATACTGTGCTGCCCAGGATAGCAGTGTGGGAGCTGACCTTGTCATGAAGAGGACGCTGTGGTACTTGGACTAAGTTGGGTCCACAGGTGGAGAAGAAGATGGGAGAGGCACCACCAGGAGAGGGCGCACCAGCTGGCAGAGCTAATCCCTGTGATGGCCAGAGACAGAGACCCGGCCCCAAGGGAAGGAATCTGAGCCCAGGAGCTGGGGCTAGGAAAAAGACCAGGAGGGACGTCTTCCTAGGGAGGCCCTGTATCTGGAGCAGGACTAGCAGAGCTCTTCTGCTCAGAAGGAAGCGGGGGAACCAAGAGAAAGCCAGGGACTGAGGAAAGAAGGATTTGAGCCTGGATGTGTCAGAGGAACTGTGAGTTCATTTGGTGAGGACTCAACAGATTTGACCCCCCAGCAGGGCAATGTTCCTGTAAAACTCCTGGGTGCATGTGAGTGGTTTGGAGAACCAAGAGGAGAAGAGGTGGGGTGGGGTGACGGCCGTGCCCAGCCATGGAGTAATGTCCTCTGGGACCACACGCACTCATCATAGCACTTGGTGCACATGTAAATGATGACACAAGGTGCAGGGCAATGGAGAATCTATCCCCTGGTCTTTCTCTGCTATGAAAAAATGACCTTCAGTGGCCAAACAGATCAACATTAACCTATTAGTAGGAAGCCCAGAAATAATCTAGAGCAGGGGTCGGCAACCTTTCAGAAGCGGTGTGCCGAGTCTTCATTTATTCATTCTAATTTAAGGTTTCGCGTGCCAGTCATACATTTTAATGTTTGTAGAAGGTCTCTTTCTAGAAGTCTATAATATATAACTAAATTATTGTTGTATGTAAAGTAAATATGGTTTTTAAAATGTTTAAGAAGCTTCATTTAAAATTAAATTAAAATGCAGAGCTCCCCGGACTGGTAGCCAGGACCCGGGCAGTGTGAGTGCCACTGAAAATCAGCTCGTGTGCCGCCTTTGGCACACGTGCCATAGGTTGCCTACCTCTGATCTATAGGATAAATACCTGGATGAGCTCAAAGGCAATCTGGTGCGGGTAGGAACTGTGATAAACTCCTCTCCATCAGAAACTGCCCTCTCTGCATCAGACAATAAGATAGAAAGAAATATGGCTCCAAAATGCAGGTGTTAAATCACATCTGACCTTAAAGAATGTCTCCTAAGCAAAGCAAATGTGCTGGTTTAAGTCAGTAGTGCCTGATCTCTGCAGCACTTAAGGTTCTCAGAGCCTAAGAGGGTCACACCTAATTTGCATGTAATTTACTCTAACTCCACTTGGGATTTTTCTTGAAGTCTGCTTTGAGGGCTACAGAGTGAGGTGTATTAGTGAGGACCTGGCACCACTCTTCTCCAAAACCAGCTCCTTGATATCAGGCTCTGCCTTTGTGGTGGCCACGTGCATTATAGATTGAAGGTGCAAGTCTCTCCGTGTTTGGATTTGTGATGGGAAAGGGCCAGTCACAGAGGCGAGCCCTCCCAAAGAGGCTTTGCTAGTGGCCGAGACGGTGACTCAGGAGAGCTGTCCCTTCTTGGCAGGCTGGTATAGAAATTCAATACATCTTGCCCAGAAAACTTGCATCAGGAGATTGTTGTCAGTCAGTTCCTGGTGAACTTCAGCCTTGGCTTTGGAGGGCGATCAGCTGAAACTGGGAATCTAAACGGCTTTGTTCTTGCCAAACAAAGTCTCCAGGCCATTGACCAAGCGAATCATGGAGCTCCTTGCTCCGTTTAGTCCAGGGACGGCTGTCGCATCCTTGTTTCTGAAGTGTATCTTGGCAAGCTGAGGCCCCTCCAAAGTTTAGATTTTTTAAATCCCTGAAAATTATATTTCTTGGCTGTTGAGAGTCAAAAAGTAGCTGTTGCTTTGCTGGGTGTGGAGTCCTGCCGGAAGTGGGGAGCCCTGCCGGAAGTGGGGAGCCCTGCCAAGCTGTCTGCAAAGCTCATTCTGTAACTTGCAGCTGCTGCTGTAACTTCTGCCTGTCTAGCACACAGACACACTCTCTTCCCTCCTCCCCATCTCCTTTTGCTGGTACTGTGCCCCACTAGGGACACACTGAAACTGAGGGAAGCCCAAGGGTTAGGAGACCACAGCCTAAGATAAGCGGACCCTTATTATCATAGAATCCTAGAATACCAGGGTTGGAAGGGACCTCAGGAGGTCATCTAGTCCAACCCCCTGCTCAAAGCAGGACTAATCCCCAGACAGATTTTTACCCCAGATCCCTAAATGGCCCCCTCAAGGAGTGAACTCACAGCCCTGGGTTTAGCAGGCCAATGTGCAAACCACTGAGCTATCCCCTCCCCAAAAAATATAGCCTTGCAAGGGCCAGGAATCAAATCCTGGGTCAACTAGTTGGAAGGCAGCTATGCTCACCACTATACCACCAATTATGAGGGTGTAGCCTCCACCGGACACCCAGTCTTGCCTTTGCCCCAGCCCCCCACAAATCTGCTGTGACTGATCTTGGTTTGCAATGGTAGTGAGGGTTCATCCTATGGGCTCAGTGTTTTCACAATACCAGAGTGCAGGTTTATCAGCGCAGAGACTGTCCGCTGCCCCATAACCACCTTCCCCAAACCCTAACCCGCTAACCATCATGTCCCCAGGAAGAGAGAGAGGCTTTGCAGTGTGTTGGGAAGGCTGACAAATCCGAGCTCTGGCAGCCCATGGGTAGGCAAAGCAAGTTCAAAAGGCAAAAGCCCCTTATGGATGACATGCTACCAGCAGTTCCCTCTCTCTTAAATCAAGGGAGCTCCGGATCAAATGCCCCCACTGATCACATCTGTCCATGGATCACATGGGAGAGAGGCATCTCGGGGAACCTGATCTCAAACTCGTTAGGGTCTAACAAGTCAAAATGGACACCTTGAATTCCAGTTGGCAGCATGCAGGCAGCCAATGAAGAACCCCAGAGCATGGGACCAGTCATGTGGTGGTCTTGCCTTCACATGCCACTGAGTAAGTGAGCAACTGCATTCTGCACTCGCTTCAGTTTCTGAGTGGTCTCAGTTTGCGGCCCTATGGAGAGCACGCTGCAGCACTTGAAGGTCGAGGTGACAAGGGGTGGGCAACAGTAGCAAGCCCCACATCACAATCCCTCCTTCCTTGCCAGCTGTAGATGGAACAAAGCGATTTGCCCATGGGTCTATCTGTGCATCCCTGTCTCCCCAGACTATGTAAAATGTTTCCACCAGGAATGCTGAACCCCTGAGAGCAAGGCGATGGGAAAGAGGAGTTAGGTTCAAGGAATCCATCCAGTCTCAGGGTCCCTGGTGTCTCATCTGGGATCTTTGCCCCACTGTTCTGAAATATTGGAAAATTAAAGAAATGCCATCCATTTAGTTTGATCCCCAAATTGTGGCTTTATTTCAAACGGGGATAAAAAACAGGAGAGGAATCGAATTCTTGGCCATAATTTTGAAACTGTAAATGTTGTGCCGTTGCCCATCTTCTGATGCATGGGAAGAAACGTGACCACACGATCCCATCCTCAGCTACCTGCCCTGCTCTTCATTCCTTCATTGCAGGAGTCAGTTCAAAACTTCCTTCGTTGCCGTTATACAACAAACCCTCTCCGCCCCAGTGGATGGCGATCTGGAGCGGGTGGAGTGGCTTGAGTGTTCCCATGCTCCTCAGACCAATGCCGTCGGGATTCTTGCATGCCTGGCAGGGTCACCCACGGCGGTAAGGTCGAAGGTGAAGTTCCAGATGAACAATGATCCAATTCCTCCTGCACCCAAGTCCTCAATGGCAGAGCAGGTGGATGAAGAGACAATTTCTCTCAATGGCTGTGAAGCGGATGAAGGCTGTAGCAGGATGAAGGTCTCCAACCACCTTGGTTTCCTTGCCATTGGATTATGATCCTCATCTTGCCAAGCACCGTGTGGATGCTGCTGTGCAACGATGTCTCCATGTTAAAAAAATTCACGCCCAGGTGTCTTCCACATTCACAGACCCCTTCCTAGTTAAGACAGGAGCTAAGCAGGGCTGTGTCCTTGCTCCATCTCTTTTCTCCATCATCCTTGCTGTCACCCTCCTTCTCATTGCTGACAAGCTCCCCTCCGGGCTTGACATCCGATACAGAATGGACAGCAAGTTCGTCAACCTCGTTCACCTCCGATCCAAGACAAAGACTATCACTAAATCAGTCATTGAGCTCCAATATGCAGATGACTGTGCTCTGTGCATCCACTCGAAAGATCTTAAAAAAATAGTCAGTACTTTCATAGAATCATAGAATAGAATATCAGGGTTGGAAGGGACCTCAAGAGGTCATCTAGTCCAACCCCCTGCTCAAAGCAGGACCAATTCCCAACTAAATCATCCCAGCCAGGGCTTTGTCAAGCCGGGACTTAAAAACCTCCAAGGAAGGAGACTCCACCACCTCCCTAGGTAACGCATTCCAGTGTTTCACCACCCTCCTAGTGAAATAGTTTTTCCTAATATCCAACCTGGACCTCCCCCACTGCAACTTGAGACCATTGCTCCTTGTTCTGTCATCTGCCACCACTGAGAACAGCCGAGCTCCATCCTCTTTGGAACCCCCCTTCAGGTAGTTGAAGGCTGCTATCAAATCCCCCCTCATTCTTCTCTTCTGGAGACTAAACAATCCCAGTTCCCTCAGCCTCTCCTCATAAGTCATGTGCTCCAGACCCCTAATCATTTTTGTTGCCCTCCGTTGGACTCTTTCCAATTTTTCCACATCCTTCTTGTAGTGTGGGGCCCAAAACTGGACACAGTATTCCAGATGAGGCCTCACCAATGTTGAATAAAGGGGAACGATCACGTTCCTCGATCTGCTGGCAATGCCCCTACTTATACAGCCCAAAATGCTGTTAGCCTTCTTGCCAAAAAGGGCACACTATCAACTCATATCCAGCTTCTCGTCCACTGTAACCTCAAAGTCCTTTTCTGCAGAACTCCTGCCTAGCCATTCGGTCCCTAGTCTGTAGCAGTGCATGGGATTCTTCCGTCCTAAATGCAGGACTCTGCACTTGTCCTTGTTGAACCTCATCAGATTTCTTTTGGCCCAATCCTCCCTGGTCATTTGTCCAATCTTCCACTTCTTGTAAGCTTCTTTTTTGCGTTTAAGATCAGCAAGGATTTCACTGTTTAGCCAAGCTGGTCGCCTGCCATATTTACTATTCTTTCTACACATCGGGATGGTTTGTTCCTGCAACCACAATAAGGATTCTTTAAAATACAGCCAGCTCTCCTGGACCCCTTTGCCCTTCATGTTATTCTCCCAGGGGATCCTGCCCATCTGTTCCCTGAGGGAGTCAAAGTCTGCTTTTCTGAAGTCCAGGGTCCGTATTCTGCTGCTCTCCTTTCTTCCTTGTGTCAGGATCCTGAACTCGACCATCTCATGGTCACTGCCTTCCAGGTTCCCATCCACTTTTGCTTCCCCTACTAATTCTTCCCTGTTTGTGAGCAGCAGGTCAAGAAAAGCTCTGCCCCTAGTTGGTTCCTCCAGCACTTGCACCAGGAAATTGTCCCCTACACTTTCCAAAAACTTCCTGGATTGTCTGTGCAGGATTCTCTGAGGCCTGCAATCAACTCGGCCTCACACTCAACACCAGAAAACTAAAGTACTCCACCAGCAGGCTCTGAATCACCCAAATCCTGCTCCCATAATTCAGATCAATAAAGAGACCCTGGAGAACGCTGAGCACTTCCTTTTCCTCAGCAGCTATCTATCACAGAAAGCTGACATTGATGAGGAAGTTCAACACCGCCTTCAATGCGCCAGTGCAGCTTTCGGACGCTTGGGAAAACATGTCTTCAAAAATCGTGACATCAAGAATCAAACCAAGCTTCTCGTGTACCAGACCGTTGTTATTCCTGCTCTCTTGTACGGTGCCCAATCCTGGGTCACGTACAGTAGACATCTCAAGGTTCTTAAACATTTCCATCAATGGTGCATCCGTAAGATCTTCGGAAACAAGTGGGATGACTAATACACCAACATCAGTGTTCTGTCCCAAGCCAAAACCTCCGGTATCGAAGCTATGATCATCCACCACCAACTCCGTTGGGCTTGTCATGTTCTTCAAATGCCATAAAATCGACTCCAGAAGCAGGTCACGTTCTCACAACTGAACCATGGCCAATGGATGAGGGGCAGGCAAAAAAAGCATTTCAAAGACACCCTCAAAGCCAACATGAAGATGTGCAGTATTGACATAAACTCATGGGAAACCCAAGCCCTCAACCGACCAAAATGAAAAAAGACCTGGTGGCAAGGATCCCAGTACTTCAGGATCCAATGGAAACAACAGGAAATGGAGAAACGGGAAAGGAGGAAAGAACACGCCACAGCCTGACTCAACAATCTGGATCTGTCCATTCCATGGGGAAATGTCTGCCCCAATTGTGACAAGATCTGTGGATCCTGGATCAGTCTCATTAGCCACCTGCTGATCCACCAGCAATAATTGGCTATCATTTTATGGAAGAACATCATCTTCGAACTCTGAGGGAATCGCCGCCGACAACAAATCCTCCATCATCCTGATGCAGGCAGCCTGGCAGAACCTGCATCTGCTCCCCTCCCTTCTCCAGAATACAACAGTCTTCTCACTGTCTGTCCTGTCTCATCAACTCCGTTCTGTGTCAAGTCTCAGTAGGGAACATCATTCCTCGCTTGTGTATATCTCTTCATTTTGCTCTCCTCCTGCTCTTGTTAATGAACTCTGTAACGGTTCTCTGACTCCGATCCATGAACCAACCTCTGGATGGCTGCTGACAGCTGGCTGGTGACATGGTATTGGGTCCTCCTCCTGTCTTCCAGTTGCTACTTCAGATGAAAGTGAAAAAATAATTACATATTTTCCTAGTGTTACTTTTCCATAGCTCCAAAGTTTGCAGTTGCTGCAGGGATGTTTTGCAGTGGGAATGGGTGGGATGCTGGTCCCTGTGATTGCAAATGGGAGGGGAGGTGGTCCACAAGACATCCTTTTGCTAAGATGTGGTCCATACTATGGAAAAGTTTGAGATGTTCTAAAGCCTCTTGTGATACAGGTTGTTTGGTAACAAAACCTTGATCATATAGGACTTAACAGCTTTCAAACTGCAGCCACTCAGAACTTCACAATGACAGCAGAAGCCTCAGACTTCAAAAGTACATCCCCCTGCCACTTGAACAAGGAAGAATCTTCTTTAAGTTCTAGTAGTATAAGGTATATGACACACAGCTGAGCAGTTCTGATTCCATCTAGAAGAAGGCAATGTTTTATATACATACACTCCCCTGTCAGGTCATTAAAGTGTGAAAGAGGCTTTCCAAATAAGGTGTTCTGAATCATAAAGTGACAGACTAAACCATAATGGCCAATCCCAAATATTCAAAAATCATGAGTCAGGCCCCAAAATCATGAGATTTAAAAAAATAAAAATAAAATGTGGATTCTTTTTATTAACCTTCTGCTTACAGAGCCTTTCAGGGGTACCTGGGTCATGTTTTCAAGCTTTTCTCTGCTACCACGAGGGCTAGAAATTCCTTTTCATTTTAAATTGAATCTGGGACTCTCAACTAATCACATGACTCCAAGAGCTGGGGCTTTTAGTAGAACATCAAATAGCATGAGACTCACAATGAAATTGCAAGAGCCGGCCACACAGTAAACAGAAATGTAAACTGAGCAACTGAGTTATATACAAGTAGCAAGAGACAGTTGAAATGGTGAAAATTATGGTGGATTTTAAAGTTCTCTGATCAATCATTTAAATACAATTATGTATAGGTATCCCTGCAGTGTCCCTTTACACTCTATTGTTTGTTGCTTATGTGCCCAGGGAAGAGAATGATTGTTCCCTGAAAACAAGTTGTGTTTTGTTTTCTCCCCATAAATATTGCATTGCAAGAGTGAATTACTGAGTCTCCCAAGCAAACTGTTAGTGTAGGAAGGTTTGGATGGTGCTCACATTGGGAAAGGCATGTGAGAGGAATGGCTGGGTTTGAAGAAATCCGATACCATTTTGATTGCAGGACCTGCGAAGGAAGCGGGGACCTGTCAGTTTGAATGATCTGTGAAGCGCTAGGCACACCTGTGAGGCTGGTTACATCAGCATGGGGATTTGCTTTTGTTCCCTGGGGAAACAGGATTTTAAATCCTGTAGACTGGGTCCAAGAAGGCAAGTACCCCCCCGGGCCTCAACAGAATCCACGCTGCGGATCAGCTGTGGATACCCTGCAGGGAATCAGCATCTTGGGAACCTTTGGGGGGAAAAGAGCAAGTGAAGGACACTGCTACAGAAACAAACCCTCCCACCTCAAAGAAGAACACACACATCTCCAGAGATTATGAGTCCTCCTGCCTCTCTGCACATACCTCAGCCCTTTGCTCAGGAGATTGGGTTCCCCGGGGGGTGAGGGGGGGAACGCATGGTGTCGTGTTAGAGCATCACTCGGGGCCCTGCTTGATGCTGGAGAGGAGAGGCTGTGCCTGTGTACCCAGCTTTGGGGTTCATTTTGCTGCAAGGGAAGCCACGGCAACTTTTTAACCAGCCTTGCTAAGCAGAGCAGAAGATCTTAGGGAAGGTCCAGTGGATAGAGCGTTGGAGCGGGACACAGGGAAGCTGAGGTCTAGTCTCAGCTCCATCACTGGCTTCCCATGTGATCTTGGGCTAGTCACATCGCTGCTCCGTGCCTCAGTTTCTCTGACTGGAAAACAGAAATAGATTCCAAGGCCAGAAGGGAGCATTGTGATCATCGAGTCTGACCTCCTGTATCTAACTGTGCTTACCCCCTGTTGTTCAGTGACTCGAGAGCTAGGAATAAAAAGGCATTATATAAGGGCTTATTAGTGGTAGGGGTTTCAAACTCTGGGAGGGATAGCTCAGTGGTTTGAGCAGTGGCCTGCTAAACCCAGGGTTGTGAGTTCAATCCTTGAGGGGCCCACTTAGGGATCTGGGGCAAAATCAGTACTTGGTCCTGCTAGTGAAGCCAGGGGGCTAGACTCAATGACCTTTCAAGGTCCCTTCCAGTTCTAGGCGATAGGATATCTCCATTATTATTATTTTATAAACCCCACCCTGCTGCCAATGGGTGGGAGTAGTTGTTGATTTGCTGATATTATACCCAGGGCTAAGGGATTTTCATAACTCCATCTTTACCTAAGGAAGGCGAGGGTTATGGCTACAAAGGGAATGTGAAAGGCAGATAAAGTTCTGCATGTTAGAGAACTAGTCAGCCTGTGGCACCAGTGAGGGCACTGAATTTCCTGGGGGTGGAGAAATCACCATCAGTGACTGTTTCGTCAGGCATGGGGATTTCCTGAACCTGTCAGACCCCAGGAAGTCCTCAGTTTGAGTTCTGGGAGGTCTTGTATCCAGGCTGGTTTGCCCGTAGCTGCTCTATCTATACCTGGCTTGCCTGAAATGAGACGCACCACGAGCAGGGAGCCTTGGGCTGGCTCCTTCCCTGAATCAGAACGGCCAGTTGTGCCTTGCCGAGAGTGACAGGGTCCGTTATTTTTATTTCAGGGCCGTGTCCTTCCAGGCTGCCTTCCCCTGCAGTGCAGAGGACACGGATTTCCCATGAAAAGAGGGACCTTCCCAGCGCACTAAGGCCCTCTTCCAGTTTCAGCCATTGACAGTCGAACTTTGGAGCTCATGATTTTTAATGTAAGGATAACGCACAGGGATGCTGCTGGCCCTGACTTGCCCCTGTAAATCACCCAGAAGCAGCCTGGCTGTGTGAAGCGTGGAATGATATGTGCTACAGATCATAATGCTTTGGTTTTTGCTTAGACACTTCCACAGCAGGGGGAATCCTAAAGCCCTTAATGAAGAATAATTAACTTGGTCTCCTTTGAAAACCCCACCCCAAGGGAGTGGGGCACTCAACCCCTACTGAGGGGCAGAGATCAGGGCCAGAACGTTCAAAGCAGAATAAGTCACCAGATTTACATGCTGGGTGCTGAATGCTTTGGCCAATTTGGTCTCGCCTCTTTAATGGGCAAGGACCCAAGTTAGAACAGGGTCATGACAAGCTTTTGCCTAGCACACAAAGAGCCACCCAGCTTTAGAGAGGGAGGAAGAAGTGCGGTGTAGTGGTTAGAGCATGAGTGAGGGCATTATCCGACCTTTCCCCTTTCTCTCTTGCCCCTCCTCCCCCCATATTCTTGTGCCCAGTCAACTATCCCACGCCCCGTGCTGTTCAGGAAAGAGGTTATTAACCCCGTATTTATTTCCCACTTTTAAAAGTGGGAAAGAAATGCCTGGAAGAGGGTGAGAGGTTGCAGCTCTCCAGCCATTTCCATCCCAGCCAGACATAAAGCAAGGCTGGCTCTGGTCACTCCCACAGCCCGGCACCTCTCTCGCTGGGAGGGATCGTTGCTTTCTTCCCAGAGAAGATCACTCACTCACTCACTTCCAGGATGTTTTCTCGTTTGACTGTCTGGGATGCTCCTGGTGCGCCAGCTAGAGGTGAGTTAAATAAGCTGCACATCCCCCCTTCCAATGGGCCAGGTGAGAGTTATCCCCATTTTACAGATGGGGAAGGAGAGGCATAGGGGGAGAAGCCTATCCCAGGTCACACTGGATGTCTGTGGCAGTTCCTGGACTAGAACCAGCAGCTCCTCACTAGGGCTCAGGCTACTAGACAATCCAGCCTCCCTGCCAGGAGGGAAGGAAGTTGGATCCACAAGCCGCCAAGCGACAGCACAATCTCCATTAGCCACGTCTCTCGCTATTGCGTCTCAGAGCCGTGAGCCCTTACATCGGGAACATCTCCCCCTTCCCGAGGCTTGCAGGCTGGGGACTGGGACTCCGACTGCAGCGACATCTCCGAGTGATGTCCTCTGGGAACTTTGAAACGAATCACCCTGTCTTTAAACCTGTGACTAACGCGAGATGCCAGCGTCTTCTGCCCACAAATATAAGGTGTCTCTGTTGTCATGGAAACAGGCTCCAAAGGGGGGGGGGCTTTTTAATTTTTATTGTGTATAAAAACTTAAACACCTTTTTTATTCTCCCAGCCAAGAGATCAGGGCTTTCCTCGCCCCTGCCACGGAGGCGTGTTTGCAAAAGTATCTGCAGCACCATCACCAAAAAAGCCCACCGAAATTAAAAATCTCTCCTCTTTCTTTGCTGCACGGGCTGATGGAAACGCCAAGCATTGGGCGAGGAGAGCTCCATCTCATTCTGTCAGCAGCTCTTCAAGATCAGACCAGGTGGGACCTTGGAGGACTGGAGCTGGCTGCGGGCACAGACAGCCAAGTCCTTCTCGTGACCCTGACCAGATCCCCACTGGCTTGGAGCCAGAGAGGAGCAGGAATATGGATCTGGTCTCCCAGCTGCCTGGAAAGGATATCATTAGAGAGCAGGGGCTTAGCCAGCCTGGCACGGTGCAAATCTGCAAATTAAGGAGTCAGTTCATGTCTATCTCTCCATGGACCCGGCTTCTGTTTTTATTCGAATGGGTTTTACTGCTTCCTGCTGCACAAAAGCTCTCCCTCACTTGTTCGCTTCAAGGCCAAATGGAGGTGAAACACAGCTGGGAAAAGACGTGAGACCAGCACACGCAGTCACGCGGGCGAGCAGGTGGAGTAGCGCATGTGCAGGCTTGACCGGGGTGGGGATCCACACCCAGGAGTCTGAGCAGGCTGTCTCACCGGTGTGCAGGCGGGGTTGTTCCACGAGCACAAGGATGACTGGCCAAAAGGGTGGTGAGCAGAAGTGACTTTTTTCCAGCCTGCAGCTGATGGGGGGTCCCATCCTCTCCTCCCTGCTGCAGACCCAGACACTGTGATTACCATTGGTATTATGGTACCAGCTGGAGGGCCCATCTGAGATCAGGGCCCCATAGTGCTAGGTGCTGTACATGCATGTAGCATGTACACAACAAAGAGCTTAAAGCAGGGGTGGGAAAACTACGGCCTGCAGGCTGCATCCAGCCAGTCAGGGCTTTGGATCCAACCCGCGGGACTGCCAGCCCTGTGGTGCCCCCTGCAGCTCCCATTGGCTGGGAACGGGGAACCGCGGCCAATGGGAGCTTCGGGGGAGGTACCTGCAGGCGAGGGCAGCGCACAGAGCCCTCTGGCCTCCCCTCCCCCAGGGGCCGAAGGGACGTGGTGCTGGCCGCTTCCGGGAGCAGTGTGGGGCCAGGGCCTGCCTTAGCCCCGCTGCACGCTGCCACCCCAGAGCTTCTGCAGATAAGCGGCGCCGGGCCAGAGCCCGCACCCCAAACCGCTCCTGCACCCCACACCCCAACCCCCTGCCCTGAGCCCCCTGCCACACCCCACATCCCTTCTGCACCCCAACCCCCTTCCCTGAGCCCCTGCCACACCCCACACCCCTCTTGCATCCCAACCCCCTGCTGTGAGCCCCCTTCTGCTCCCTGCACCCCTCCTGCACCCCAACCCCCTGCCCTGAGTCCCCAACCCCCTGCCCTGTGCCCCCTTCTGCACCCCAACCATCTGCCCTGAGCCCCCAACCCCCTGCCCTGAGCCCCCTCCCACGCCCCACAATCCCTCCCACACCCCAACCTCCTGCTCCAGCCCTACATTCATGGCCCTGCGTGCAATTTCCCCACCCAGATGTGGCCCTCAGGCCAAAAAGTTTGCCCACCTCTGCTCTATCCAGTAGGTAATGCTGTCTCCCAAATAAGCCATGCTGCTTAATTTAATAACATCCTTTGCCCTTCTCTGGCATTTTCCATCCAAAGCACTTCACAGACACTGTGAATTATTCCTCACAGTCCCCCCAGGAAGCTGGCAATATTGTGCCTACAGAGCGACTAAGGGCCAGGATTTTAAAGGTATTTATGTGCCTAATGATGCAGGTTGGCATCTAAATGCCATTGAAATCAACGGGCGTCGGACATATCGGCACTCTTAGAATTCATGCTAGGCTCCCACCTGCATTTTTAGGAGCCTAAATTCTTTTAAAAATCTGGCCCCAAATGACTCGCCCAGGGTCACACAGACTCTGTTGCAGAGCAGGGACTAGAACCGGGGCTGCTGATGTCTGTCTAGGTAGTTTTATGGCGCTAATCGCCACACTATGTGAGTGGCCCAGCCCTGTGCCTGGCCTGAACCGTTGAATCTTTCTTCCTGCAAAATAAATGCTTCACGGTAATTTCAGACCACGAGGGGGATGGGCAAATCTTATATTTTGATTTTGCGGGGGTGAAAAGCGTGGCTGCGTGAATCTTTTAGCGCATGAATCTGCACCAGGTTAATGCGTCAAAGATCTGAGTTTGTGATGGGGATGAACCACTTCCCAGTGGGCTGAGCGGGCACCAAGCTATATATATATATACACACACACACACACACACACAAACACATATGAACGAGATCATTTGATTACTGTCTATAAGTACCTATGAGGGGAACAAATATTTGATAATGGGCTTTTCAGTCTAACACCATCCAGTGGCTGGAGGTTGAAGCTAGATAAATTCAGCCTGGAAATAAGGCATGAATTTTTGACAGTGAGGGCAATTAACCAATGGAACAATTTATTAAGGGTCATGTTGAATTCTCCATCACTACCCATTTTAAATCCAGACGGGCTCTGCTCTAGGAATGACTTGGGGGCAGGGCTCTGGCCTGTGTTACACAGAAGGTCAGACTACATGGTCACCATGGTCCCTTCTGGCCTTGGAATCTATGAATCGCAAAGACACACCGTAGTCAATTGAAACGGGAAGGCAGGAGGATTCCCGAGCTAAAAAATTTAGTGGCCACTGAACTGCTTCCTCCAGGATGGGGAATTTGACACCTAGGCCAATGGTCCAATTCCTTTTACAAGCTTCTTCTCTCTATGTAATACAAACAAGTTAATAACAGCCCGAAGAAACCCAATCAATCATTCAGGAAACACACCGGCACCTGTATCACCAGATTATACTTAGTGCCCCAAGTACAGGGCGACCCAGCTGTCTTCAGACTCCCGTAGCAGTGAGATCACAATAATCCTGTCCTGGGTTTTCTTTTAGGAAAGTAGATTCTTAGCTGCCTGGGATTCAGGAAACCATCAAATGTCAGGAGAGCAGGGGCTGGGCCAGAGTTCTTAGGGCAGAGGTCCCCAAACTGTGGGGTGCATCCCCCATTCAGGGGGGGTGCATCTGGGACCTGGGCAAGCCCTCATGGAGGGCAAGGAGGGAGCGCCACCCTGCTCTGCTCTTGGCTCTGGCCCCGGCTGCTGGCTTCGCTTTGGCTGCCGGCCCTGCACCCAGAGTCCCAGATGCCAGCCCCGCGCCCAGGGTCCCGGATGCCAGCCTCTGCTCCTGGCCCAGCCTCTGCCCCCAGCTGTGGCCCCAGCCCCAGCCTCGGCCTCTTACCTCTGTCTGCATCCCCCCTTCCCGGAGCTGTGGCCCCACTCCTGGCCCTGACTCCGGGGGGCAGAGGGAAGGGGGCACAGACGGGTAAGGAGGGGCGTGAGGTAAAGAGTTTGGGGACCGCTGTCTTAGGGGCAGGGGTGATAATACAGATAATAATTAATAATAATAATACAGCACCTAGCACAATGGGGCCTCTAGGTCCTGTGGTAACATAAATAAGCATAACAATGCTGTAAGCTGCTGCTTCAAGATGAATGGATGAGCCCAGGCTCTTAACCCTTGCAATGCCATGGACAAGTATGCAGTAGCCCCCTGTCAACTGGTCTCTTAAACTAGCACCCCTCCTGTCCTGACCTCCTCTTTCAGCCATAGACTCCTCACCCAACCCCCTCCTCCCAGCTCTGAAACCCTCCCTTGCCCAAATGTGCCCCAACTCCCTACCCCAGCTTTCAAACCTTCCCCTCACCTCAGCCAACCCCGTCCCAGCTGAGTTTACCCCTCCCCACAACTCCTTATCAATTCCCCTCCAGCTGGTATATCCTGCCACTACTGCCTGCAGAGAGCTCAGAGCCTCCAGCCCTGTCCCCTCCCTGAACATTCCCAGGGACCCTGCCCTGAAAGGCAGGTGGTTGAACCTGTGAGGACTTTGCTAATTGATTTTTGAACCCCCCCCCCCATTACATCTCAGTTCTGTCCTCACCTGTGGAGTTTATAGATTCATAGACTCTAGGACTTGAAGGGACCTCGAGAGGTCATTGAGTCCAGTCCCCTGCCCTCATGGCAGGACCAAATACTGTCTAGACCATCCCTGATAGACATTTATCTAACCTACTCTTAAATATCTCCAGAGATGGAGATTCCACAACCTCCCTAGGCAATTTGTTCCAGTGTTTAACCACCCTGACAGTTAGGAACTTTTTCCTAATGTCCAACCTAAACAACAGGGTCCAAACACTTCCCCCTCCAGAGCCAAAGATCCCAGGGATTTCCTTGTTGCGTTCAAGTTTGGGTACAAAGCGGATGCTGCAGGATGGGAGCAGGAATGGAAGAAATTTACGGTAATCCCCTTCTGCACCCTGGCCTGGCTCAGCCGCAGAGACACTGGTACTCTGTGCAGGAGGGTTTGGAGGGATCAGAGGAGACAGCCAGGGAAGGGAGCTAAATTGTGTATTTCAAATGTTGCTGCAATCTAAGCTCTTAGTTATCTGTGGCACCTTCACAAAGTAACTAGTGGTTTGGGAGATTCGTATCGATTTCCTGGTCTTAGAGGAAACCCATACGTTCTTCAGAGCCAACAGAGCTGGGCTGCTCCCCATGGAGTCATAATAACTACAGGGATTTTACATTTATGTGGCAGCTTTCAGCCTGAAGGACCGCAAACAAACTATGCAACAGATTCAAGAGAACCCTGCATTGCTGCCCAAATCTCACATCCACACCCGTTTAATATGAGCTCAGGGGAACCCAAATCACTCACTTTCTCTCACACGTGTACCCCCTTAGTGTGAGCACTGGAGAACCCATGTTGGGAGGTAGTACCTTGCAGGACTGGGCCCTTGTTCTGGTTCTGAGCAGCTGCACATGTCCCTAGAGAAACCTGCATGGGAGTGGAAGGTGTGCACAGAGGTCAAGATAGGGGATATTATCATATGTGTGTCGCATGAGTATCAACGTGGCGTCCACTAAACGCCCATATTCCTCTCACAGCATGCACTGGGCTCAGCATAAAACCTGAGATGCACACTGTGATAGGCAGTGTGTTGTTTGGTTGCTGGTCAGACACGAGCAAGGGATGGGCCCAGGACGCCATGGGATCCACCCAGGAATTAATCGGGCTCTGGCATTTCTAAGGCCTTATCTCCCTCCCTGAGAAACGTGCACTGGTTTCACTGCAAGTGTGATGCTCATTCAGTTTAAACCAGGCTGAGTTCAGCTGCATTTACGCTGATTACAACTGGTTTAAGCTAAATCAAAAGAAGCCACTTTTAAACCAAAATAGGTGTGTCTACACAGAGGTTAGCCCTGGTTTAGCTAAATCAATGGATACAGTTAACTGAAAGAGAGTCCCAAATGTGTTCCCCACTCTCCACCTCTGCATGCTTCCAAGGGGGGGTTGGGGGTTGGGTTGGTTTTTAGGGAAGGACTTTATTACTAGGCAAAGGCATTATTCTCTGAAACTTACGAGACTCCAGCTGTGAACAGATGCTCTCAGGAATTTGAACTCCAGCTGGGCAAGAGGCATTCTGGTATGTTTCTTTTAATGAATATTTCAGTGCTGCTGAAAGCCCTGGAGACCAAACTCTTCTGTTTAGCCACAACGCTCACCTGTTTTGCAGGAGTTTCCCTGCAAGACAAGGAATTGAAAGAAAGAGCAGAGCCTAACTATGGACAATTTTGTGGGGATCGCAGAAAAAGGAGCTAGGGGAGTTTAGTGTCCACAGATTTAATATGTCCTCGCCCTTCTGCAATTGCCAACAAGGGTACCAGTGGCAATGGTTGTTTACCTCTCTGTTGATCGAGACCCATCATGTCATTTCACCTGCCCCACCAAGCAGCCATCGGGTAGTGAATTCTGGTTGCAACTAATGTGGGCAGGATTTGAACGCTTGACTTGCAAGGAAAAGGCTCTAACATCCAGTCTCTGCTCCCTAAGCCATCCAGTCACGCACATGCTCTTGCAGCCTTCCGAACTCCACCTGGATGTGCGCATGATCCAGGAGCTCTGGAGTCTTGTTTTGTGTGGCTAGGCATTCGATCCTTCACACGGAGACTTACGGGAAGAAGGGAAGGGATCAGTCGTTTATGTTTTCTTCAGTAGGCTGGACTTTCTCCAAGAGTCCAGCCAATCAGAGGGACCAATTCCTGCAACACAGCAAGGGTGGCAGTAGCAGCAAAGCCAATGACCCTTCCTGGGATGGATGTTACTTCCACATTTTGTGAGGAAGCAACAGGTTGATTTGAGTACGCCAGTGTCACAGGGACCCTGAGGCATCCACAGAGAGTGATTAAACTCAGGTACTTGGAAACCTGTAGATCCAGTGAGCATAACAGATGAACAGCTCTGTAGCACAAGGTAGTGGGGTTGAGTGGGCGGAGCACAGAGTTGGCAATCAGGAGACTTCTGTTCCCCAACTTTGCCAAATGCCCATGACTTGCTGTGTGACCTTGGGGAAGTCACGTGATTATCTAGCCTAAGTTTTTTATTACTATGGCTTCTAAACACTGATTGCTCTGTGCCTCAGTTTTCACATCTGTAAAATAGAGATAATATTATAATGAGCTACGATCTGCATGTGTGTGAGAGCAAGCACAACACTGCCATCTACTGGACAGAATCAGAGCTGTTCTACTATATGTTATAGGCTTATAATGCTACTTCCTAACAGAGATTCTCCTTTGGCTAAAGAGGCAAGCCGCAAAGTCCCGGTGCTTTTGTAGCAGGAGGATTGGGGTCCTGTTGCTGTGCCGTTCAGAGAAGTCTGGCTGCACAGCAGTGTGACAACTTTAACAGTCCTAGACAATTACTAATAGGCTACGGCGCTTACACACCTTTGTTAAGGGTATTGGGCTCCTCAGATGAACGTGCAAAGCATTATGATAACAAGGGTGTTGTTCTACCCCACGGCCTACGCTTCATGGGCTACTCATCAGCAATGAGAGATGTGTGCCGGGAATACTCCGAGAGAATGCCTCTTGCATTTTACTTGCTATCGTGTAAGGTTACACATTCTCCATTTAAAATGTCTTCTGTTTATATTTCGTATGCCAACAGAGATCATATCATTAGCATGGCTGTCGTGATCTGTTTTTCTGATGAGATGTACACATTAGCCTTTAGCCACTTATGGTCATTAAAGATCCCGTGGCATTATTTTGCACGAGTAGGGGTGTCTGGACAGAATATTTGCCTTCTGCTCCCCTCTATTCTTCCTTGAGTTTCAGTGGGAGACAATGGTCTTCTTCTCATCTTGTACTAAACTAGTGTGAAATGTTGTTGTGCACTGTTAAACAGCTGCTATGTTCCATCCCAGAGGTGGCTGCATTTCAGTGGGTGAAATGATTCCTGTCTATATAGGGTCTGATCCAAAGCCCATTGAAATCAATGGGAGTCAGGGAGTTTGTCTCAGCTCATAATTTGTCAAGCACTTGGGGGATGGACAAGGCCTTTCACAAATGTGAGATCTGGCCCGATTATGATCGAATCGTTGTATTACATTACGTTAAAGTGATGATCCATAGAGCTAGGCTACTGAAGGTTTATTCCTTTCTCAGTAAACTCCCCTAGTGTCCTGACATTGCTTTGACTGGCAATTGGTTCATGAATTACCATATTTAAGTCCAATGCTGTGACTACCCAATTACCGTCACGCTACGCAAGGCTGTCCAGCTCTGCTGTTTGCCAAAGGCTTTCATTACCGGACCCCTCCCTTTGCTGTTCTGGTTACATGAGCTCTCGAGCGTTCATCCCTGGGCTTCATTAGCAGAAGTTGAGTCAACTAAAGGACGGTTTCGCAGCCAGTCACACGGCTAAGGGCTCTGTGATCCAGACTGAAAAGCAAACAGTAGATGGACGGACTTGGCCCCAAATCGACAGGGAAGGACCCAGGTTGGATTGCACAGTGGTGAATGCCTCCCCTGCAGCAATTTTTGTTTTTACTTGTCTATTTGCAGGCAGGCAGGTGCAGTCGGTGCCGGTGAGCCGGGCTGGGTTGACAGCCTGGAGACCTGCAGCAGTGCGAGCTTGCCTCAGCGCGTCAGGGCTTTCCTGGAGAGCCCCCCAGGCTCGTTCTCCCCCATGGCCTCTCTGATGACACTGCTGCTGGATAATTGCTGTTTGCCAATGATGGGAACCCCACTTGTCAGTTCTGGCTCGGGTGAGGTGCTGTTTAGATACTTGCACACGGCCTTGTCGCCATAGCAACCACGCACGGCCCGTCTCCTCACAGCACCTCTGTGAGGTGGAGTAGGGCTGATGTCCTGACCTCGCTGAGACACGAGGGACTAAGGGATGGGCCCAAGGTCACACAGGGAGTCTGTAGCAGAGCTGGGAATGGAAGACAGGTCTCCCAACTCCCACTCCTATCTGCTTGACCATCCTCCCTGATCCTTTCCCAAAGTGAGCCTAGGAAGTAGTGAGGGCTCATCTCTGTCTCCCAGAGCCCTCACCTGTGGACCCCGCACCCCAGCCTCAGTCTCTCCCCCCCCTTCCTATCCCTGCCCTAGATGACATCACCAATAGAGCTTCACCCCCAAACAGCACCATGTCCCTCTCACCCCCGTCTCAGGGCCTGGAGGAGATCAGTGACTGGGTGAAACTGAACCCCAGCAAGGGTTCCCCAGCCCCCCAAACTCGGCTGCCTTTCCCCCAGACTTTGCAGCGCTCTCTGGCCCTTCAGGGTCCTGGACCCCATCGAAGCCCATTCTTGTGCAGAGCAGCCAACAAAAGGGCAAAAGAAGGGAATTAGTTAAGACAGGAGGAAGGATGCTCTGGGTGCCTGGCAAGTTCCACCAAGCTCCTCTCTGCTCCCCAGCCTGGTGAACATTACTCTGCAAGGAGACGCCTGCAGAGGGGGCTGCTACGGGGAGAAAGACAGGAGGGGCAGAGAAGGGACCCGCTTGGACACAGGAATCCCCACTGAGTCGGGTCTGTGCTTCCAGACAGCTCCCTCCGGCACACACCGCCAGGCAGGACCTGAGGGCTTCTGCCTGCATCAGCAGAGCTCAGATCTCCTAGAGCCACTAGGGTTGCTGACTTTGTCATATATAAAAACCAGTCACTCCAGCAGGAGTGCCGGAACCTCCCCTGCCCCACCTCTTCCCCCAGGCCTCCGCCCCGCCTCTTCCCCCCAGGCCTCACCTCCGCCCCACCTCTTCCCCCCAGGCCTCACCTCCGCCCCACCTCTTCCCCCCAGGCCTCTGCCCTGCCTCGCCCCTTTCCCCTAGGCCTCCCCCTGCCCCACCTCTTCCCCCCAGGCCTCTGCCCTGCCTCGCCCCTTTCCC
>NC_048299.1:279215912-279245473 GCF_013100865.1 Trachemys scripta elegans | reverse complement strand
CCCCCTGCCCCACCTCATCCTTCAGGCCTCACCTCCACCTCGCCCCTTCCCCCCAGGCCTCCCCTGCCCCGCCTCTTCCCCTGAGGCCCCGCCTGTGCCCCACCTCTTCTTCCTGAGGTCTCATGCCCTCTTCGCTCCTCTTTCCCTCTGCCCCCTCCCTGTGTGGGTCAGAAGGGACTCACCTGCAGAACCGAGTCTGGGAGCTGCAGCCACCTGATGCCGGTAGGCGGTGGCCTCGGTTGAGTAGAGGCTGGTGTGGGTGATGACCCAGCACCTCCCAGCCTCCCCCGCCTGCAGTAACTGGACTTTGGGTTTCCGGTCAGTAGATCTGACTGGACACCATCAGGTCCCCTTTTCGACTGGACTTTCTGCTCAAAAACCAGACACCTGGTCACCCTAAGAGCCACTTTGTTACAAAGCAGCAGAGCTGGGGATGTCCTGACACCCTTCTAATGGGCTTCCCCCACTGGGAAGTCAGTTCCATTTCAGCACGAAGGGTGTCAGGCAGAGATAGGAAAACCTGGGCCCACCCCCTCTGAGCCAGCCCAGTCCATTCCTCAGGGCTTTGTCCCCTCTCACTTTCTGTTCTCAGGCAACACACAGTGTCTGCCACATCCTCTGGGAGGCTAGAGATAACAAACCTCCAGATTAGGCTTCAGACCGTGCATGTCTACATGACACTGTAATTCAATTTATAGGTCACAACCTCCCCTGAAGGCCTTTTATGAGACGGGGATCTCTGGAAAGGCAGCATATGGTTATTTCATTCAGACTCCAAACCCTGCACAGATCCTTCCCCCATGACTTTGCCCTTTCCGCCATAGGCCCTGGCTGGCTCAGGGCTCTGACCTCTCCGTGACTAGTTTGTCCCTGTCCCATGGCAGTGACAGCCCAACGCTGAAGCCATCATGCTGGGCGGAGGGCAGCAGTGACTAGAAGGTAGGCATATCCCTAGAGCAGGGCCTGGCGGAAGCAGATGAGGTGCCAGAGAAGCCTGCCCCAGAGGAATTATTGCTACCATCACCCTAGTGGGCGCCCTGCCTTTCTCTCGGTCTGTTGTACCTTGAGCTCAGCCGGCTGATGTAGGTGGTGTACCTTCTCCTGGCTATCCCTAGGACACGCAGGAGCCTCTGGAAAGCAGGGTTCTTGCTTCGCCCTCCCATTAGCTTTAGCACAGCAATGGCTGGCACACCTTTTTGAAAATGGCTAGGGGTTTTGGGGAGTCCCTTTAAGGTGCCTTAAGACAGACCCTTTAAAGCAGGGGTGGCTAACCTGAGCCTGAGAAGGAGCCAGAATTTACCAATGTACATTGCCAAAGAGCCACAGTAATATGTCAGCAGCCCCCCATCAGCTCCCGCACCCCGCTTCCAGCACCTCCCACCCACCGGCAGCCCTGCTAATCAGCACCTCCCCCTCCCTCCCTGCACCGCCTGATCAGCTGTTTTGTGGCGTGCAGGAGGCTCTGGAGGGAATAGGGGAGGAGCAAGGACATGGCAGGCTCAGGGGAGGGGGCAGGAAGGAGTGGAGTGGAGGCAGGGCCTGTGGCAGAGCCAGGGGTTGAGCAGTGACCCCCCCCCCCCCCCCCCCCAGCACACTGGAAATTTGGCGCCTGTAGCTCCAGCCCCGGAGTTGGTGCCTGTACAAGGAGCCGCATGTTAACTTCTGAAGAGCCGCATGTGGCTCCGGAGCCACAGGTTGGCCACCCCTGCTTTAAAGAGACCCAAAGCTCAGCCCAGACCCCAGGACTCCTTAATCCCAGCCCACCTCTATGTACTAGCAACTGCTTCAGTGAGCCTGTGTGTGGACGAGACAGGGACTCATCCAGGCACTGGTCCAAATTTTGCTCTTGGTGAGCGTCGCAGGGTGATGCTGGCCCTTTAAGAGGAAGCAGGGCCGTGCACCTGTGACCCATCAGCTGACCCCAGTTGAGCTTTAAAAGAGGGAGCTGGGCTTTGAGAGAGACCCCAGGTCAGGCTGAGAGCTGGGTAGGAAAGGGGTAGAGAAGGGACATAGGGATCTCACTGCCTGTGCCCTGGGAATAGGGTGCTCTCCTGAGCTAGGGCTGCTAGCGTCCCCTGGCTGGCAGGGGAGACAAAAGGACCCCGAGAACAAAAGAGGAAAAGCCCCTGGGAGCTGTAGCCCAGGCTGGGCTGAGGTACTGTGGTTTTGTTGATTTGACCTAAGTCTGGACAATAAAACTGCCTAAAGGCGACTGTGCGTGAGTCACGGGGGAGAAGCAAGCCAAAGCTTGTTGTTACACCAGATTAAATCCAGAGTAACGCCACTGACATCTGCACCAAGCTAAGAGCGGAGTTTGGCCCTGCGACTCGGCAGTGTGAGTAGGCAGGTCCCAAACACTAGAGCACGTGTAGCCTTAAGTCACGGCTAGGTGCAGTCCCTACAGAAAGCCGACATCGCTGAGAGCAGTGTCAAGTCTCTGGCCGGCAAGCACCCTGCGCTCAGAAACGCGGCCCGGCTGGGTCCAGGGCAAGGGTGTTTATTAATTTCGTCATCCCTGTCCTCCAGCCCCTGAGGAGAGGAATCCTCCGGATGGGTCGCCAGCCAGGGCTAAGCCAGTCCCTGCCCTCAGGCCCTGTTGTCAATGGCAGTCAGTGACAGAGATGCAAAGGAATGTGAGCTATGGGATGAGAGGGGGCTAAAGGATCAGCCTCTTTCCCTCTCCCCCCCCTCGCACACACCAGTGGCCTTTGTGCAAACAAGAATGGCTCCTTTGAAGGATGGGCGGCTGCTCTCTGGGCTCCATTGTACCAGGCTAATAAGATGCACTTTCCGCTTATCAGCCCGCGCAGAGAGCCGGCCTCCGCCATGCAGGGCTGGGACATGACCTTTCCCACCCCAGCAACTTGCTGCCGAGGGCCCCCAGGCCTCTCTGCTGCTTAGCAAAGGTTGAGCCCTCCAGCAGTGGGCTGCCAGCTAGACAGGAAGCCGGGCTCCCCCTGAGCGAGCTGTGCCCTCATGCCTCCAGCAGTTATTGTGGAGTCATGCCACCCTTCTCTGGTCAAACAAATTAAGTGAGTTTAGTGCGGATGCGAGGAGCCAGCTCACCAGGGAAGCTCCACAAGCGAGGTACAGCGTGGGGAGCAGCAGCATTGATTTAGTAGCTAATGCACGGGGCTGGGACTTTAGAGGTCTGCTCTGCCACTGATTCACTCTGTGTCCTTAAGTAGGTCATTTAGCCTCGGTTTCCCCACCTGAGAAGCGATAATGTAATAAATCTGCAGCCACCTACTGTCACAGTCGTCGCTTTGCTGCAACCATGGCTGCTCAGAAATCCACAACAACAAGAAGAACAGAATTCAGATCCTCCCGCTCCAGAAGTACAGCCCCGCCCCCACCTGAGCATCATAGGGCACCCAATCTTGCACTTCTAATTCCATCTAGTTGGAGGGCAGTGGTGTTCATACTAACTAGCCAACACGTTCCTTACCTGCCTCGGGGTGTTGTGAGGTTTCATTAGTTATCATTAGCAAAGTGTTTTGAGCTGCTTGGATGGAAGTTCTACGCAGAAGTCTACTAGCTTTCTCATGCTACGGCAGGGGTCTCAAACTCAAATGACCATGAGGGCCACATGAGGACTAGTATATTGGCCCGAGGGCCGCATTACCGACACCTCCCCCCCCCGCTGCCCCCACTCCACCCCTTCCATGAGGCCCCGCCCCCATTCCAACCCCTTCCCCGAAATCCCCACCCCAACTCTGCCCCCTTCCTGTTCCCAGGGGGTGCAGGAGAGGTGTGGGGTGTGGCGGGGGCTCAGGGCAGGGGGTTCGGCTGCAGGAGAGGTTCGGGGGGCGGGCTCCAGCCCGACGCGCACTGGGGGTAGGGCAGGCTCCCTGCCTGCCTGTCCCCGCACTGCTCCAGGAAGTGGCCGGAACTTGGGGGAGGAGGAGCACAGGGGTCTGTGTGTTGCTGTTGCTTCAGGTACCACCCCCAGCAGCTCCCATTGGCCGGGAATGAGGAACCGCAGCCAATGGGAGCTGCTGGGGGCGCTGCCTGAAGCAAGAGCAACATACAGACCCCTGTGCCCCCCTTCCCCACGTTCCGGCCGCTTCCCGGAGCGGCGCGGGGGCAGGACAGGCAGGGAGCCTGTCCTGCCCCGGTGCACATCGGGCTGGAGCCACTCTAGGTAAATGCTGGAGGGGGCGGGGGGGGCCACGAGGAGCTTGCGGGCCGCAGAAAACAACCCTACGGGCCGCATGCTGCCCCCGGGCCGTGTGTTTGAGACCCCTGCACTACGGTATCCTGTAAATCACCGCAAAGAGTCTATCTCTGTTCTCTGTCCTGGGAGCCATGTGGCTAAATACTGGGTTTATCAAGGATTGGTCTCTAGGACTCGCAAGATACAAGATGCTTTATCCTTCCTGAGCTGGGGGGAGGGGGAGAGAGATTTAAATAGACACTTGAAAGACATTTCTTCCTTCCTGCATGTCCCTGGTTTGCCTACGGTCATCCAGAATGTGACTGCAGAAAGGCCCCGCCTCTCCACCACCACCACAGCTTCCCTGGCATTAAGGCTGCCTACAGACTCCGCTTTGAAGTTGTGATGGATTAAACTGAATGGGGTGGGACAGAGAGGGGGTGTGGGAAAGGCCTAATTCAGTGTGGAACTCCGCCTGTGCCAAGGTTACTTACCCATAGCCTGGTTCTTAGCATGCAGGAAACATGGCTGCAAATTCTCATGGGCCACATAATGCCCTGTGTCAATCAGACAGTGAGATTTATCCTTGGGGCTAGCCTGGAGGTTCCTGGAGACTCTGTAATGATGCCGCAGTCCTGCGGGGACCCAGGATTTCTCACAGAGGGAGATGCCATGGGATTATCTGGCCCTGGCACTCCCTCCCCAAGATCACCGCCACCACGGTGCTGCACCGAGCAGGGCCAGGGAAGTCAGGAATTGTTTTGTTCCAAGGCAAGAAAGAATTTCCCACCTCGGCACATCAGCTCCTGGGGCAGCGTGACAGTCCTGAGCGGCAAGTCACCTCAAACAATACAGCCACAAACGAACAGGACCCTCCTGGCCTTCCCCCCAAGCCGCCATCACCCAACGGCGACAGACTATGGAAGCCCCCAGCGCTCCTTCTCCAAGCCAGAGGGCACTGACTATCGTCCACACACATAGGGCTGGGACGGTGAGGAGTGAGCAAAGCCTCCTTGTGCTGGGGCTGAGACGATGTGCCTCATCTCTTCACAGCGCCCTTCAACAGCCGACCCTCCTCCCTCAGCTTCAGAGGCCAAGTTACAGCCTGAGCCACAACTTCAAAGCACTGTGTATTAACAGGCTAGCGTGAGGCCTTCTAGCCCAGCTCTGTCGACCCTGGCTAGGTGGCAGGGCCAGCCTTAGGGAAAATGGCGCCCTGGGCGAACTTGTATTTTGTCCTCCCCCCCCCCCCCCCCCCCCCCCCCCCCCGGCCTCTGGGGGCTTCCCAGGCTCCCCACCCCCTGCAGGCCCTGCATCCCCCTCCTGCACCCCTAGCCCCTGCACTGTGCCCCCTTTGCCCATGTTGAGAAATGGATGTCACTGGATGCACAGAGCCCTGACATTGCTCCTCACGCCCCCCCTCGAACAGCCCCCTGGGGGGCACAGAGGAATGTTGGGGGGGGATCAGTATCTGTGCATCACTGCTTGCACCCCTCCCCCCATTCCTCCGCTGGGAGAAATCTGGGTGCCCCCCTACACACACACGCAGCACTCCCCTGCCAGCCAGGAGCAGTTTCTGACTCTACACCAGCAGTGCTCACTTCTGTGCTGCCGCACGGCACCCCCATGACCCTGGCACCCCAGGCAACTGCTCAGGTGCCCCTCCCACAAGGCCGGCCCTGCTAGGCAGTTTGCTTCAAAACGTTGCATAAGACATCCCCAAGGAGGCCCCGATCCTGATTTCAGCCTTTGGCTGCTGCTGCAATGCAAATAACAATGGGCAGTATTAAGACTTGATGTGCCGGCTCCTGTTACAGGGCCGGCTCCAGGGTTTTTGCCGCCCCAAGCTAGTTACGGCTCTGGCTCCGGGAACATGGCACACACACAAGGATCCCGCTGTTGGGTGTGCGTTACTGGCCCCTGCTGTGCTGACCTGCAGAGGATGTGAGTCTGTTACAGCCCCCGGCTACATAGCCAGGCTCTTTAGCTCAAGCTGTAGCCACTCAAATGCTTAGCTCTGGCGGTCCCCAGAGTGTCGGTCAGGATCACAGCCATCTCTCACACACCGGATAATCAGGTTGGATACATTGTTAGGAGGCGGTTTTCCCTCACACAACCTCTGGGCTCTGAACAAGCTTCAGTTTCTTTTTGGCACCCAAAATCCATAGAAAGGAAAGTCTTGTGGTGAAGGGGCAGGAATAGAACTTAGGCGATCTGGATTCTAGTCTTGGCACATGAGCTTTCTATAGGACCTTGGGCAAGTCACTTAATTGCTCTCTGCCTCAGTTTCCCCATCTGTAAAATAAGGCTACCAGGGTCATGAAAGGGTTGTAAATCTACATCCAGTGAGATTTGAGGCATGCAGATGGAAGGTGCTATGGACAGGCAAAGTACCATCCTTCTGTAACAGTGATATTCACCCCAGCATGTGGGTTCTACACTACATCAGTCCCACTTAAACGGTCAGTGGGATTGAAGCAGGGGATGGGTTTTGTGCTGGTCCTCTGCTGAGGGATGAATTCCACCCCTCATGGGCTGTATATGGTAGATTCCAGACTAGAGCTGGTCAAAACATTTTCAGGCAGAAGAGTTTTCTAACGGCTAACGCTGGTTCGACTAAATCGAAACATTGTATGGGAACTTATATTGAGTTTGTCAAAATGTCAATGAAAAATTATTGAAACATTTAATATATTCAAAGTCAAAATAAAAAGTGTTTTGACCTTATTGAAACAAAACATTCTGATAAAGTCATTTAGATATTTCCTACACAAAATTTTTTGGAAATTTCATTTTTTTTTTGGTAAATTTCAAAATTTCGACTTTTCTTTCTGATTCAGGACAAGGGGAAGCTTTGAAGTGTCGGAATTCCCCGCAGAACAGAAATTCCAAGATTTGACCAATCCTGCTCCAAACGTTTCCAGATTTAGCCAGTTTTGTTGTCCCTTTCACCGTTCAAAAAGGTTTAATATTGGGTGTGAGATTGGGAGAGATTTAGCAACAGACCTGTACTCAATCTACTGAAATTGTTCTGATAGGCATGGGTCGCAGCGTATGTTTGCTGGCAGGAGACGGAATGGTGCCAGTGACCTTCCGGTGCATGGGAGTCCTGCCCAGTGCAACATGAGCTACTGTGTGATTAATGGATTCAGGGGGCTCCCCAGCAGAGTAATTATGTTCAATGAGGATCTGTCAATACAATTTGCTATCCAATGTCACTTTACACCACGTATAATGGGTTGTGGTCCCCATGTAAAGTGAGTGTCACAGGAAATACTCGCACGTAGTGTTGGAGAATGAAAAATACAGAGAAACAAACGGCAGCTGAGCTGATAGAGGCAGAGGGGGTCAGGCCACGGTAACTCCAAAAGGGCAGGCAGGATGGCTGCTAATGAACCTTGGTCGGATCCTGCACAGCACTACACGCCTTCTGGAAGGGACGCAGGAGTTGGGACTCTCCGTTCCAGCATCTCACAGAATCAAGCCCTTAAGCCGAGCTTCCGTCAGCCCAAGGTGTGAGCAGCATGTCACAGGGTCTGGACTCTCCGATTGTTTGTATTGCCCAGATAATCCGAGATCGGGGGCTCACGGTGCTGTACACGCACAGTGAGAGATGTTCTTGCCCCAAAGAGCTAACTGTTTCAATAGACAAGAAGGACGAAGGAAGTTTCATCACCCCCATTTTACAGAGGGGGATCTGAAGCACATACTAATTAAGTGGCTTGACCAAGGTCACACAGGGAGACTGTGGTAGAGCAGAGGATTTAACCCAGGTCCCCTGATTCCCAGTCCTGTGCTTTAACCACCAGGCCCAACTTTCCACATTCCTTGTTCCCCTCCTATCCATATGCCGGAGAAGAATCTTCTACTAAAGGTCGGTCAATCGTTGCTCAGGCCAGATGCTGTTCTCAGTCACGTAGGTGTCAGTCTGGAATGATCTCTTCATTGACTTGACTGCAGTTACTCTAGATTTGTAAGACAGGGCCAACAACTATGTTCCCTATGGGGAACAACACTGCCCCTGCCCCTGGGCGCATGAGGCCTTTGACATCTCTAGGTTCTGTGATTCCATGGCCCACTGGGCAGCTCCATAGGCCAAGCATGAGATGAGCCCTTGTATTCCAGTGAGCTCAGTGAAGTGTTAAAGGGACAGCAGCCGTACAGCAGGCAGGGATCAGGGATCAGGGATAAAGAGCAGCAGAGAAAGAGGTCCTGGTCCCTGTCAAGTCAATGGGAATCTGTCCATTGACTTGAATGGGAGTTTGATCAGGCCCTTAATGAAGGTTGCCCACTTAATCACTTGGCTTCCATCCCTGTGTTCCTCTCTTCCCCCTCATTGCTTCTCGCTTCTTCGGGGCTTTGCACTGACATCCTGGTTATTGAATTTTGTGCTGGAGGAAGGTGCCAGAAGGTGCCAGACGGAGCCCCAAAACGGGCACAGCATGGGTAGCAACACCACTGTCAGCCCTCTCCCAGAGAGCCCTCAGAGTCCAAGGCCAGAAGGGACTGATGTGACCATCACAGGCCAGAGAACTTCCCCAAAGAATCCCTAGAGCAGAGCTGTTAGAAAACAGCCAATCTGGATTTTAAAATTGCCGATGATAGAGAATCCACCACGACCCTTGGGAAATCGTTCCAATGGTTAATTACTTTCTCTCCTGATCCAGAGGGACTGCGTCTTTGGATGACAAAGGAGTTTTCCCATTCAATCATTGGCCTCTCTGCAGAAACTCCTGTAGCACTGTAGGGCAGGGGAGAGCTGGAAGAGCCCTTGTAATACGGCAGGGCAGGGTGGAGCCAGGGAGCAGAGCACATGGGGAGAGAGAGGAGCAAGGGAGCTTGTGTGATGCTGCAGGGCAGAGCTGAAAACAGGTGAGGACCAAGGACAGAGTCCAAACAGCGACGGGGAGGGAAGTAGAAGAGGATCGACTGAGGGAACGGACAAGTGAGGTAGGAGGGGAAGGAAGAAAGGCCAGTCACAGAAACCAAGTCAAGGCTATGCTGCAGAGGGGGAAGATTGAGAGGCAGAGTGACCCAATGGATAGCACACTGGCTGGGACTCAGGAAACCTGGGTTCTATTCCTAGCTCTGCCACTGGGTGACCTTGGGTAAGTCACTTCCCCTCCTTGTGCCTCAGTTTCCTCATCAGTTAAATGGGGATAATGAGACTGCCCTCTGTTGTAAAATGCTACTGACGAGAAGAGCTCGACATTATTACTGCTCTTCAAGATGTTCATTCTTTGCTGCCATTTCTTAGCTGAACAATGACATCCTCTTTTCAACTTCAGCAAAGCCAGGGATCAGCTGCCTCTGGGAACAAGGGCCTGCACTCCGCTCCAGCAGTGCCTGCTCCCGAGGGGTCCTGCTCAGATCTCCAAGGGCAAAGGATCTCCAGAAAGCAAAAAGCAAAGCCCAGGCTGTTGTCTCTTGGCATTCATTGCTGGGGAGGAGATCTGATGTTTTCTCTCTCTCTCTTCCTTGAAGAATGTCATGAATTGGGGATTGGAAATTGTACTGGCCCAAGGTCTGGCGTTTACTATATTCAGCCCTGGAGCAGTCCTGAAGGATCCAGACTAGACGGAGGATTCAGTGACTGTTTTAACATTCCGTATCCTGCAAACCACCAGTGCTAGACACACACACTTTAAACCATCTGAACGGGACTCAGCTTTCCTAATATAAGCCTGTCATCAGTGCTGACACAGCCTGAAATATCACGCCTCAAAGTCATGCCATTTTGATTAGCAGCATCCTTTTTTTCTTTTCCGTTTCTGATATGATTTCAGTAGCTGTGGTCTTGACAGCACACAAACGTTTTTTGTTTTAAAGAAAGAGATGCTTCATGCCATCTCCTGGAATCTCACCTTTGGGGTTGTATATAGCATTAATCTCTGACCCGAGGGGTGAAATCTCAGACCCACTGAAATCAATGGCAAACCTCCTATTGATTTCAGTGGGGCCAGACTTTCATCCTAACAGTACATGAGTAATCAGCCGTCAAAATCAAGATGCAATTAAAGTGGAGGGGGAGAACAATCAAGATAGTATCAGAATGACCTGATTCTTGAGATCTGATAGCTCATGACATGCTCAGGACAGGAACTCGATGGGACCAATACAAAAGCATTTTCAGGACCAGTAAACTTTTCCCAAGCTCTGGTCAGGGACTAGTGATCAGAAAGAAAGAAAATGAAAACCCTAGCATCAATACACAAAGCACGAACCATATTAAGTATGGCAGTAATTGGATATATTGGGGTGTTTAAGCCCTAATACTAAAATATTTTTCTCATTAATCTGAAACGTCGCTCTATCACAATATGATCATTTCCCCTAATGAAGCCATCTCCATAATTGAATAGAAGTGCTTTGTATAACATGCAATAAAAGGGAATTAGCATGAAATCGTAACAGTCAAATAAAGTAATTAAGCTACAAGGCTAAAAGCTACAGTAAAAAAACGTTACTTTCCATTTTTATTGACCCACTCACCAACCACAGTTGTAGAGAAATGTCATGAAGATGAATCCTAAAAATTGCTTACAGACTTGCCGAGCAGGGAATGGATTCCTACTTTAATGATCCCATCTGTACGGGACACTATGCCTCTCTTTTGCTGGAAATGCTATTATACATTGACGTTCTCTTCTTTTTTCCCCACCCCCTCATTTATTGATGTTTGTGGAATGGGTGACTGTTGTTTCATCTGCTGAAGAATGAATGGAGAGTGCCTTAGGATAGTTAATTATGATATGCTGGTATAGAGAGAGATTAAGCCTGACTCTCTACTCAGGGACACTGGTGTAACTCAGGAGTAATGTTAGTGTTGTCAGTAAGATTACACCAGTGTCAAGCTGAAACTTTAATGGGCTTTGGATCAGACCCAGAGTGAAAAACAGATCAGCCCCACAGTAACGAATGCTCCAGTTTAAGGTTGCAAAATGACTTTGATCATTATTTAATATTGGAATGTAACACTCCAGTCAATACAGTGGATGGTCCATACAGAGGATAATGGCCTGCTGCAGCTATCAGGTAACTCGTTTAGCTCGAGTGGTACAGGCCTGTGCTTTTGGTGCTGAAGCTGAAAGGTTCAGTCCTTGTGAACGGCCCAAGACAGGATTATTACGCTCACAAAGTACCGCATGGGGTATAACGAACACAGCCATGGTCTCTGCTCCAGAGAGTTTACATTCTAAGTAGGATACTATGATGTGACAGAGTGAGAGACCTCTAGGCTGGATCATTGCAATAAGAACATAAGAACGGTCATACTGGGTCAGATCAATGGCCCATCTAGACCAGTATCCTGTTTTCTGACAGTGGACAGTGCCAGATACCAACATCCCCTGGCAATGAGTTCCATGGGTTGAATTTCAGCTGCCATTTTCTGCCTAATCACCCAGTTTTTTTAGGTTCTTACCCACGAAAGCTTATGCTCCCAATACTTCTGTTAGTCTTAAAGGTGCCACAGGACCCTCTGTTACTTTTTCCAGTTTTTTTAGATCCCTTTGTAACTCTTCGCAGTCAGCTTTGGACTTAACAACCTTGAATAATTTTGTATTGTCTGCAAACTCTGCCACTTCACTGTTTACCCCTTTTTCCAGATCATTTATGAATATGTTGAACAGCCCAGTACGTAACCACAAGAACCAGGAGGTCACCCAATGAAATGAATAGGCAGCAGGTTTAAAGCAAACAGAAGTACTTCTTCACACAACGCAAAGTCCAACCTGTGGAACTTGTTGCCCGGGGATGTTGTGAAAGTCAAAACTATAACTCCATTCAAAAAGGAATTAGATAAGTTCATGGAGGAGAGTTCCATCAGTGACTATTAGCTAAGATGGTCAGGGATGCAACTCCATGCTCTGGGTGTCCCTAAACCTCTGACTGCCAAAGCTGGGACTGGACAACAGAGGATGGATCACTCGCTAATTGCCAAGTTCTGTTAATTTCCTTTGAAGCACCTGGCACTGTCCACTGTCGGAACACAGGATGCTGAGTCAGATGGGCCATTGGTCTGACCCAATATGGCCGTTCTTATGTTCTTATGACCTTTCTATTTAGCTCTCTCCACTGTGAAAACTGACCATTTATTCCTACCCTTTGTTTCCTATCTTTAATCAGTTACTGATCCATGAGAGGACCTTCCCTCTTATTGCATAACTGCTTACTTTCCTCAACAGTCTTTGATGAGTGACCATGTCAAAGGCTGTCTGGAAGTCCAAGTACCCTATATCCACTGGATCACCCTTGTCCACATGTCTGTTGACCCCCTCAAAGAATTCTAGTAGATTGGTGAGGCATGATTTCCCTTTACAAAAGCCATGTTGACTCTTCCCCAGCAAATCATGTTCATCTATGTGTCAGATAATAGCCTATTGCCATGGGATGCTCCACTCATTGCTGGTCTGGCACCTCCTCCTGGTCACTCTGGGGTTAGCTCTTGAGGTAGACACCCCCATCTGCAGTTTGCCGTCACTCTGTCACTCTCACTGGTCTGAAGCTCCTTCCTGTTGCTAGGTCATTCAATATTCACCCTTCCGGGGTACAGTCCATCAGCAATCCTAGGCAGTCTTCCCATTCACTGCCCCAGTTCTATGCCACACTCTCGGTGGCAGGTAGGGGAACCCAGGCCCACCCTCTTCTCTGGGTTCCAGTCCAGGGACCCTCAGCTCAGCAGTTCCAGAATTCCTCTCTCTATCCTCACTGTTCCTTCCCTGGACTGCTTCCTATCACTCTGGTTCCCCTCCTGGCTCTGGGTGTACCAGCTACAAACCCTCTTCTCAAGGAGTACCTGCTTGCTTGCTTGCTGTCTGTCTGTCTGTCTGCAGTCTTTCTGAGCACCCCCATCTGTAGCCTGCTACCTGGCTTTATAGGCCCCACCTGTTCCTACACAGGTGGGCCTGCTCACAATCTCTTAGTTCCCTGCTCCCTGGCTCCTCCAGGTACACCCTGTGGAGTTAATTGGCCTGGCTGGCCACCTTAACTGCTTCCAATCCTGTATGGGATGGACACCCCGCCACACCATTTATGACCACGGAAGCGCTGAGATAAGTCACGCTAGTGCAGAACTAGGCAGCCTAGGTCCCTGATCCTGCGCTCGTTGGTGTCAGTGGCAAAATTCTCAGTGACTCTGGAGGTTCAGGAGCAGAATTTGATATTTACAGAAGAGGACACATCACCTTGGTGCTCCAGCCCCATATTGGCTCCCCACTGAACTCCAGGTCAAACTCAAGGTGATGGTCCTGCTTTGCAAAGCCTCCCGTGAGCTGGGACCAAGCTACCCGAGGAATCCCTTCTCCTCCCATGGACTCCTCAGGACAGGGGAGCTGTCCACCGAGAGAGCGATTGCTGGGGACAGAGCTTTCCTGGGGAGTGGCATAACGAGCTATGGACAGGCCAGGGGGGTCTGAGGGTGCCTGGGTGATGGTGCCTCATGCTGAGTATCACCACCACCACCAGGGCCTTGTGGGATAGGGATGGTCGCTCTCTCCTCTCAGGTCAGGGAGTGGGCAGTGCCATACGCCACAGCCTCTAGCCATTGCCTGTCTCTTGTGTTTGCATTGATGGTGACATCACGGGTATCTTGGACCATGACCACATGTTAAATTCAAACAGAAGCAGCATCACTGGGGAGCCAGCAGTTGTGTCTTTTGATGTTTACACAACAAACGTCGCATGACGGAACCACACGGACACAGCGGGTCCCAAATCACCACGCTTGTGACTTAGCTGTATACAATATGCCGGGCTTAGCTACATACATACTGGTGTTCTGCCAGGTTTCCTTAACATAGAACACAGGGAGTGCCACTACAGGCTCACAAACTCTTTCAAGGGATACTGCCCAATTCCGGTATGCTACAGGACCCCATCTCTGTGCCTCCTGGCCATGCTCTTCTTCAGGAGAAGGCCCCCCCCCCGGTGGATCTAACATTCTGTCGGTCTCTGGGCCCTCTTCCAGCCGGGCTTGGTTCCACAGAAGTGTGCGTAGGCCTTGATTCAGCTGAGCCCTTAAACACATGGTTAACTACAACATGTGCATCCCTATTCAGCGAAGCACAGAGTCAGTGAGTTAAGCTCATGCTTAAGAGCTTTGCTGAATCGGGGCCTTAATCTGCCACTGCTCGGATAGATTGGTGGGGGTGGAGGGGTGACGCTGGCAATTCAGGTCCCAGCTCAGGCCAAGGTCCCCATGTTTCAGTTGAGCCCTGACAAATACAGAACTGGAGTGAGTCTGGCTCTCCTGTGTGTTAGCGTTGTTAAAACGGGTATTAGAATTATAAGAGTGTTCAGTGTTTAGCCTTTATGGATTGCTTGTGAATTGCTGCCGGCATTAATCTCACTTATAACATCTGTATCCCTTATTGCAAAGGAATATTTGCGCAGTTATATGGTGAGCATCTGCGACTGTGTAAATCACCAGAGAGGAGAGAGCAATTAATTAGTGCGAAGGGCTGACCTTCAACAGAAGGTGTTACACCCTTCCCAACAGGAAAGGGCCATCCATACCAGAGAACAAAAGGCGTTTGTTGCTATTCTGCCTCCTGCATGAAGATGAGTCATGCAAAGGACTCCGCCCATCAACCGAGCTTTGCGGCTCATGAGGGAAGAAGAGAATAAAACCCCTAACAAGAAGGAACTGTTTATGCTGCTTGGGCTCTGGTGGGCAAGGTGTTTCTAGGCATAAGCTAGACATCCCCAATGCTTAGCCTGGGTTAGCCCTACAGGACATATAGCTCTTGCTGATTATAGTTACCTGCTTTAACCTTGTCAATAACTCTCTGGTTTCCTTTTCCTATTTAATAAACCTTTAGATAGTTTATTATAAGATTGGCTACAAGCGTGGTCTTTGGTGTGAGATCTAGGGTGCAGCTGACCTGGGGTGATGGGTCCTTTGGGACTGGGAGTAACCTAAATATAGCTGTGGTCCTTGATGTGAAGGACCAACTATCACAAAGGTAGGTGAGATAAATTGGATCATCCAAGGGGACTGTCTGTGACTCCATAGTTAGGCTGTTGTAGTGCCTGCAGAGTTCGCACTTGATAACTGATTGGTGAAATCGAAGAATAGAATTCACAATCAATTTGGGGGCTGTGCCCTCGTTCCTAACAGTCTGCCCTGAGGTTGGTCCCAGGGCCGGCTTTAGGCCGATTCAGCCGATTCGGCTGAATTGGGCCCCGCGCCAAGAGGGCCCCGCGCCGCAGCTCTCCACCCCGCCCCCAGCTCACTTCCCCCTCCTCCCCTCCCCTGCTCGCTCCGCCCCCTGCTCCTCCCCCGCCCCTGCTTCCCGCGAATCAGAGGTTTGCGGGAAGTCTGAAAAGAAGCAGGGGCGGGCAGGCAGGACCAGGTAAGCTGGGGTGGTGGGGGGCGCGAGGAGGGCTCCGGGGCGGCACGGCCTAGTCCGGCCCCGGTTCCGGCCGAGTGCGCCGGCCCGCTGCGCGGCTCCGGCCCAACCCGCGGCGTGGCTCCGGCCCCCCAGCCTGACCCGGCCCCCCGGCCCGGCCCCCGCGGTGCAGCTTTGGGTCTGACCCCCGGCACGGCCCCAGTGGTACGGCTTTGGGCCCCCGGCCCCCGCGGCGTGGCTTCGGGCCCCGCGGCGCGGCTCCGGCCTGGCCCCCGTGGTGCGGCTCGGCTCCGGCCGTCAAGGGGCTCTGGGCCGGACCCAAGCCCGGCAAACACGGCCGGAGTGCGGCTCGATTCCTGGGGGCGGGCCTTTCAGCAAGCCCCGCCCCCAGGAATCGGGCCCCGCTCTTGCTAGAACCGGCCCTGGTTGGTCCTCATGCTCTTGAGTCACTGTGGGCAGCATTACAGGGGCGCAGTGTCCCGGGACATTTCCCCATAGCCCTAAGGCCAGTCTGAACTGGAGCCTAACTCCAGATTTATACGGGTTACAGCAAAAGGAGAATCAGAAATGTGGAGTCCTGGCTCTAAGTATGGAAGGGCCAATGCTGCACCTTCTTAGAGCTCATACGAATTTATCAGGCCAGATTCTAACCTCAAATCCAGAGTAACTTTGTTGAGATTGGTGGGGCTAATTCAGATTTACACAACTGTGTAAGTAAGCCCATTTAAACACACCCTGTGCACAAGAACGCTCACCTGCTCACTCCTTAGCCGCTCTCTCCTTTAGCTCTAGAAAGTTCACGTTGCCGGTTTCCAGGGGAACTTGTGACAGAAATAATGCAGAGGGAGCTGTTTATCAATCTCCCGTCCCTCCCTCGTCTCCCTATCATGGATTCCCCTCTAGGCATCCGTGCCACAGATGAAATTGAAGGCAGACTGAGCAGCTATGTCGCTGGCAGCCTCCGGAGCGAAAGGGCTGCGTCTCTCGCAAAGAACCTCCACATTTGCTGGGTTCTCTTTTTGTTTACTCCATTAATTAAGGGACTGGAGTTTGTCCCAGGGGGGTCCATCCTGTTAGCCCAGCTCAGCCTCCCACTTGACTCTTTTGATTGCAATGGCCTGCAGTGCTCATGGCTTCTGGAAAGTCTAACGCTGCCAGTAGCAAAGACATCACTCAGCTGCCTCACACCAGCTGTAGCTTGTGAAGGTGAACAAGTGACAGCAGAGGCAGGGAGAAGGAAGGGAGGGGACAGGCTCCTCTCCATCAATTCTGCCACCTGTTTTCAGCAGCAAAACGCTGGGAGCCCATGTTGGAGTGGGACAAGGAATTTCAGCCAAAATACCTGGTGCTTGAGGTTGCTCTCCTATGGTTCAATCCAGGACCAGGTCATGATCCCAGTTACACCTGGTGTGACTCCAGAGTCTGGACCATGTCATGATCCCAGTTACACCTGGAGTGACTCCAGTCTGGGCCAGGTCATGATCCCAATCACATCTGGTGTGACTCCAGAGTCTGGGCCAGGTCATGATCCCAATCACACCTGGTATGACTGCAGAGTTGGGGCCAATTCATGTTTCCAATCGCATGTGGCATAACTCTGGATTAGGGCCAGGTCATGTGACTCCACTGAAGTCACTGAACAACAATGAATTAACTCTCAGAACAATACTGTAAGATAGGTCAGTATTATTATCATCTTTATTTTGCAGGTGAAGCCCTGAGAGATTGATGGAATAGTAGAAAGACAGGGTTAGAAGGGACCTCAAGGGCCATCTAGTCTAACCCCCAGCCAAGATGCAGGATTTGTTGTGTCTGACCCATCCCAGACAGATGGCTTCCCAGCCTCCATTTGAAAATCTCCAGTGAAGGAGCTTCCACGACCTCCCTAGGCAGTTTGTTCTGCTGTCCTACTGTTCTTACCGTTAGGAAGTTTTTCCTGAGATTTCATCTAAATCTGCTCTGCTGTAGTTCGAACCCATTGCTTCTTGTCCTGCTCTCTTTGGCAAGAGAGAACAATTTTTCTCCATCATTTTTATGGCAGCCTTTCAAGTATTTGAAGTCCGCTATCATGTCCTCCCTTAATCTCCTCTCTTCCAAACTAAACATACCCAGTTCCTTCAGCCTTTGCTCATCTGGCCGGCATTCCATCCCTTTGATCATCTTTGTTGCTCGCCTCTGGAGCCTTTCCAGTTTCTCTACATCCTTTTTATACATTGGTGACCACAATTGGACACAGTTCTCCAGCTAAGGCCTATCCAGCGCTGAGTAGAGCGGTACTGTCACCTCCCGTGACATGCATGCTATGCCTCCATTAATGCAACCTAAAATTGTGTTTGCTTTTTTTGCACAGCATCTCATTGCTGACTCATGTTGAAGTTGTGATCTACTACCACTCCCAGATCCTTCCCAGCAGTGCTGCTGCCAAGCCAGTTATCCCCCGTTCTTTATTTGTGCATTTGGGTTTTCTTCCCTAAGGGTACGTCTACACTTACCCCCGGGTCCGGCGGCAGGCAATCGATGTTCTGGGATCGATCCCGGAAGTGCTCGCCGTCGACGCCGGTACGCCAGCTCGGCGAGAGGAGTACGTGGAGTCAACGGGGGAGCCTGCCTGCCGCATCTGGACCTGCAGTAAGTTCTGACTAAGGTACTTCGAATTCAGCTACGTTATTAACGTAGCTGAATTTGCGTACCTTAGTCCGAAGTGGGGGGTTAGTGGGGACCAGGCCTAAGTGTAGCACCTTACATTTGTCTCTGTTGAATTTCATTTTGTTGTCTAGCCCAGTTCTTCAACTTGCCAGGATCCCTTTGAATTTTGGCTCCATCCTCCAAAGTATTGGCAACCCCCCTAGCTTTGTGTCAACTGCATATCTGATCAGTATGCTCTCTATTCCTATATCCACGTCATTAATAAAGATGTTAAATAACACGGACCCAGAACAGATCCCTGTGAATCCCACTTGAGACCTCCCTCCAATCTGACATCATTCCATTAATAGTTACTCTTTGTTTGCGGTTGTTTAACCAAATATGTATTTATTTAATGGTAGCTCTGTCGAGCCCGCATTTCTCCGGCTTACTTATCAGAATGTCATGTGGGACTGTGTCAAAAGCCTTGCTGAAGTCCAGGTATATTGTATCTACCGCATTCCCCCATCCACCAAACCAGTTATCCTGTCAACGGGGGAAATCACGCTGGCTTGGTATGATTTGTTCTTGGTAAATCCAGGCTGGCTCCTAGTGGTCACCTCTTCATCCTCCAGGTATTCACAAATTGAATGTTTTATACATTGCTCTAGTAGATTCCCAGGTATCAAGGTCAGCATGGGTGGCGTGTATAATAGGGAGGAGGGGAAGGCTGTGCCTCCCCAAACAGACCCATGTGGGCCCACCCACACTCCACCCTGAGGCCCACTCCTGCTTGCCACTAGTTGGCCCCAGTCCAGGCAGGCTGCGCCTCTTCCCGGGAAGCCGGCTGGAGCTGGAGCTAGGGGGGCTGGACTTAGGGTGGCTGGGGTGGCCCCCAGTGCTGGGGCCACGCTGCCCAACGCTCCAGGGCTGGGGGCACTGGGGCCACGCTGCCTGATGCTCTGGGCCTGTGGGGAAGGGAGGAGCCGCACACTGCCCACCTGGTGCTCCGGGGCTGGGGGGTTGCCACGTGCCATCTGCCTGCCTGCCCGGCACTCCAGGGCTGGAGATGCTCCGGCAGCCTGGGGCTGGGGGTGAGCTGGTGGCCTTGGGGGATGGGCTCTGGGCTTCGGTGGGGGAAGGGGGTCAAGAGGGGCGCGGCCTCAGGCGGAAGGGGTGGGCCGGGCAGGGGCGAGCTTCCCTGAGCTTGTGCTTCACCCACCGCCCATGGCGCTCAGGCTGACTGACTGCTTGATTTGCCCAAGGCCACACAGGGAGTCTGTGGCAATCCCGAATCCCTCTTCTCTGCCTTAATCACCCGACTCCTCCAGAGGGCAAATAACCCTGCACCAGCTTTTGTAAAGTTGTGTGGTGGATGCCGAGTGCTGGATAAGCGCCAAGTATTATTAATTATGATGACAACAGTGTGGTTAATTCTGGGCCCCACCTTAACAGAAAGATCTGGGCTGAGTTTGTCTCTTTCTAGCAAAATAAAGACACAAGTATTTTTCCAGTTTTGGAAAGGGTTAGAGCCTCTCACCCCAGCCTTCCTCTCTTGCTGCTACCAACCCCCTTGTGACTCAGCCACTACTCAGAACACAGGGCCTGGTTCTCCACCCCTTCTGCAGCTTGTGTCCTCATTGACTCTGGCACAAAGAATGCCAGCGACTCCGATCTTGGCACCGCGGTGCTGACACAAGGTACAGGGCCGCCGAGGATCGAGCTCCTCCAGTGAAAGGGGAGAGATGGATGACGGGGGCCTAATTTCAACCTCACTTACCCTGGTGTGACTCCACGGACCTCTATGGAGCTACTCCTGATTCACACTAGTGCATGTGAAAGGAGAATCTGGCCCAGCCTGTTGGCATTGCAAGCAGGGGTGCTGCGCTGGGGGGGCGGGGGTTGTGCCACTGCATTCCCTCGCTCACCGCTGTTTGAAGCCGGGAGGGGACAGGGGGAAGTTAGGAATGAAATTGCTTCTCTAACCCTCCCCCTGCAATTCCCCAAATGAAATGTGCAACTTTCTCTTCAGTTCTTACCTGGGAGAAGGAGGTGGGGGGGATAAGAAGGGGTGAAAAGCCACAGATCCGCTTACCGCTGACAACAATGGGGACTCCAGCTCTCTTTGGGGGTAGGGAAGAAATGGGGAATTTCAGATCCTGAATTCCCTTCACCTTGTCCTTTTACATGGGCCAGCTTTGCTTAGCAGATATCCCAGGGGAAAACACCAGCTTGAGACTTTCTGAAGCCTTTCCTAGCCCCGCAGAATTCCCCCCCCCCCCCCGCCGCCCCTCATTTTTAATCTCAGATTAAGTGTATTAAAGATGGTTAAATCTTGTCTCAATGGAATCCGTTGTTAAGGAGCTCAGATAAGCCCCAGTGTTATGTGAGGAGGGGAATAAATGGGATGGGGAGGGGGTAGAATTTTCTCCCTCTCCCCCCAGCCCCGCAGTGACTTGTTAAATGGATTAAAATGGATTAAGGCAGAGAAGTCGTGTTGAAATGAAAAGCACTGGCGTCTCCTGACCCAGGCAGCCAGCCCACTGGAATATCACTAGGGTCAACGCTGCATCTCTTCAGCCCCAGTCGGGTAAACGAACATGCTGCAGTGAGATAGGAAGACACATACACATTTACATAAGATACGGGAGAATGGCCACACTGGGTCAGACCAATGGTCCATCTAGCCCAGTAGCCTGTCTTCCGACAGTGGCCGGTGCCAGATGCTTCAGGGGGAACGAATAGAACAGGGCAATTATTGAGTGATCCATCCCCTGTTGTCCAGTCCCAGATTCTGGCAGTCAGAAGTTTAGGGATACCCAGAGCATGGGGTTGCGTCCCTGACCTTCTTGGCTAATAGCCATGGATGGACCTATCCTCCATGAATTGAACCCAGTTATATTTTAGCCTTCACAACATCCCCTGGCAGTGAGTTCCACTGGCTGACTGTGCGCTGTGTGAAGAACTACTCCTTTCTCTTTGTTTTAAACCTGCTGCCTATTCATTTCATCGTGTGACCCCCAGGTTCTTGTGTTATGTGAAGGGGTAAATAACACTTCCTTAGTCACTGTCTCCACACTAGTCATGATTTTATAGACCTCTGTCATATCCACCCTTAGTCGACTCTTTTCCAAGGTGAAAAGTCCCAGTCTTCCTAATCTCTCCTCATACGGAAGCTGTTCCATGCCCCTAATCATTTTTGTCGCCCTTCTCTGTACCTTTTCCAATTCTAATATCTGTTTTGAGATGGGGTGACCAGAACTGCATGCAGTGTTCAAGGTGTGGGCATACCATGGATTTATATAGTGACATTCTGATATTTTCTGTCTTACTATCTGTGCCTTTCCTAAGGGTTCCTAACATTGTTAGCTTTTTTTGAGTGCCGCTGCACATTTATTGTGTCTTTTGTTCTTTATACAACAAACATAATATGCAGGCTATCTGGTCTAACGGAGTGACTCCATTAGCTAGTAACAGTAGTAGGCTCTTATCCTCGATGCTGACCAGTCATTGGAGAGGGACACAGCGCATTTGGTCAGTGTGTTAGGCCATGTCTACACTGCAGCTGGGAAGGAGCCTCCCAGCCTGGGTAGACAAACTTGCACTAGCAGGGCTCAAGCTAGTGCCAGTGGCATGCAAGCTAGTGTGCTCAAAACAGCCAGGTGGACGTTCCGGGTAAGGCTGTGATGCCTAGGCGGGGTGGAGTGGGCTCGAGACCCCGAGCCAGAACGTCCACATGGCTATTTCTAATGCGTTAACCTGAACCCCACTGGCGTGTGTCTGGCTATCTGGGCTGGGAGACTTGCTTCCAGCTGCAATGTTGCCCTTCCCCTATAGGCCAACTGCAAACCGAACTGTGGCTTCCACCCTAACTCCCTCTGCTCAGTTGCTCCTAGGTCCCAGGCATGTCCAGAGCCTGTAGGAACAGCACATTCTCCTGGCTGGAGATATTGTGACCCACACACCCAAGGGAGGGGGGGGAAATCTCTTCCTCTGAACCTGGCGCTAGCGGAGGGGAACTTCAAAGGGCCCTGGGTTTATTCCCTTTGTTGTGTAACACCTGCTCCATGCCTCTCCTGCCTTTGCCAGCCAGTCACCCTGCCTGAGCCCTCCTTCCAACTAGAGGGCAATCTCCCTCTTCCCAGCAGGCACCCCACCCCCGCAGCCTCCCTCGCTCCCCCGACACACTCATAGGGTCTGGCACCAGCTCTCTGGCCCTGGGCAGGTCATCAGATAAGCCCCTCTGCTGCTCTCCAGCCTCCCCAGCCCTTGGCTCTGGCTTGGGGACGTCAGCCATCAAACTCCACTTGCTCTCCTTGCCTTCAGCCTTCCACCCGGAAACACCGTCTCCTTCCTTCCAGGACGTCCCACAGTCCCCTGGTAGCTCTCACCTGCCCAGTCTGGGCTGACTCCCTCTCACTAGGCCACTCCCTGAGCCTTTATCGCTCCCAGGTCCTGCCCTGCCCTCTTAACAGGCTAGAAGGGAGAATCTGCTCCAGCCCCGGAGGCCAGGCACCCTGTGACAGGGCATTTTGGTGTAGCCACAACCCGGCTCAGAGCCCTTCAACCGTCCATTGTGACACTGGACTCTGTGCGTGGGGTCCATCTTAGTGTAGAACCGGCACAATCTCAGCAGGGAGCTGTTGGGCTGGGAGTTATGAACTGTCTTTCCCGTATAGGGTTTTAATGCACTTGAGGTCCTGTTGGGTGGATCCTTTGCTCTGCCAGCTGTCTGGGGCCAGGGGGGCTGGAACAATTTGTATAGTGGGGTGCGGAGAGCCATTGAACCAAACTGTAAAGCCTGGATATGATGGAAACCACTTCCATGGAGGTCTTGGACCAGAAATAATGGTTCCTGCCGGCCTCCTGCCCGAGAACCACCAGAACTATGTGTCAACCTTTGGCCAGCTGGCAGCACACTGAGACAACGGCCTCTTGGGCTGGACTGGAGCTCGATGAGCGCAGTTGCTGGTGCTGGAAGCGGTATGCGAATGTGGGTTTTGAACCCTGGATTGACCTGTATGAATTGGAAGCTGGGAATGAGTCGGGGGCAAGGAAATACAGCTCACAGGCACCGCGGGAAGGCACTGAGGGATGAGCAGCGCTCGAATCGCGCTAGCTTGTGTCCATGCTGCTTAGCAGCTGATGAGTTGTTCTCGCTTGGGCTTTAGCCTGTCCCACGGGTCATGGCACCAATGGGAGTGACTAGCACTGCCACACTCGAGGAGGGGGTTTTGTGCGTCACACACCCCAGGAGGGGAGGGGCTCCAAGCCAAAGCGGCTGTGTTCTCTTTTACCTTTGTGAGACCCAATGCAAAGCAGGGGCAGGTCCCAGTACTCAGAGTTGAACACTCAGCCACGGCCCACCCCTACCCCCCATCTGCCAGCACAGCTCGGCTCTCCACCTCAGCCCTGGAACAGTCCCGTCCAACTTAGCAGCCCCGTCACAGCCGTGAGCAGCGTGGAAGAAGCTGACACGTGGCGGCGAGAGGCTGAGGAGCGACACGAGCTGTCAGGACAATGTGATGAGTCTGCAGCCCAGACTAACTGCTTAGGACGGTGCCCCACAGGCGCCCCTGCTCCGCCTCCAGAGCTGCCCACGTTCTCACTCAGCCAGACGCCCGGTCAAGTCAGGGGGAGTTTTGCTTGCGCAAAATCGAAGTCAGGGCTGCAGGATCTGGCCTTCAAATAAAGCAGCAGCAGCAGTTCTGCCAGCCAGGCTCTCTGGGACCTGCCCCACTCGGGGCTCCATAAACTCACCTTCATCCCAATTCCAGGGGCCGCTCCCAGCTGCTGAGTTCACGGAGAAGCTGTTTCACTGCCACAGCAAGAAGGAGCCACGGAGCGGTATCAGCGCCACCCTGCCCTTCTCTAGGGCCTTTTAGCCAAACATCTCAAAGCACTTTCCAAACATTAACAATGGGGGGAGGGGCTAACCGCCCCCCGGAAGGCCACAATGGGGATTATTATGCCCCTCTGAGAACAGGGATAATTCTGTTAGCTGTTATTAACTTGGGGAGGATTTGAACTCGTAGCCTGACGTGAAAGGCTCTGTAGTCTAGCTCCTCCTCACCCCACTGCTCTAATGGGGGTGTCACCACTAGGAAAAAGGGTGGCAGTGGGGGGTTGTCACATGGTCGCTGACACTTAGTGATTAATGTGAGAAAAGCACAGAGTGGCCAAGACATGTTAGTGTTCACACATGTTAGCGAGGGGCAGGTGGGGTTTAGCTCGACCCATTGAAACTACAGCCCAACTTGTCCACACTAGAATTTGACCGCATTAGTTACCATGACTCAGCTACTCTGTGGTAAGAAAAGAAAATAAGCCCCTTTTCCTAGTGCAGACACGGGCTAAGGGACTCCCCTTGAGGCCTTTCCCGGGATCCCCAGCAGCCTGGCACTGGAATTGCTGTGAATAATGGCAGTTTCCAAGTATGATCTGGGTATGAACCTGAGATATTTGGGATCCTCCCTGAATCTCATGAGGCTGGCCCTATTCCAGGATAACCAAAGTCAGCGCCAGCGTCCCCCTACAGAAATCACCCCACGGGTACAGCTTTTGGATATGCAAAGGCCATAATACACGGTGGGGACCATTCTGCTGGCAGCCCAGATGTATGTCAAGAGCTGTTCTAATTGCCCAGGCAGGGGAGCAGTAGCTGAGTCAAATAGGGACTGGCTTAACCTCGCCTGGGAAAGTGCCAGGGTGACCCCAGTGGCGTTTGTTTGACCATCTCTAAGGCAGCCTTGCAGGCCTGTCATGAACCTTTCCCAGCTCTGGCACAAAATCCTCCTGCCTGCCCTTTGCTGGGAGGTGGAAATGGCTCACCATCTGCTACTCGCCTGCCCCCAAAAGAAAGGTACTCGCCGGGGCGGATCCATGTTTTTTGCCGCCCCAAGCACAGCAGTCAGGCGGCCTTCGGCGGCATCCCTGCGGGTGGTCCGCTGGGGACGCGGATTCGGCGGCGTTTCTGCGGGTGATCTGCTGGTCCCGCGCCTTCGGCGTCCCCACCGCCGAATTGCTGCTGAACCCGCGGGACTGGCAGACCTCCCGCAGGCAGGCCGCCGAACGCGACCTGACTGCCACCCTCGCAGTGACCAGCAGGCCGCCCCCCCGCGGCTTGCCGCCCCAGGCATGCACTTGCTGCGCTGGTGCCTGGAGCCGCCCCTGGTACTCACCCTAGGCAAGTTGACTGTTGCAAGGCTGCCCTAGAGAGGCAGCAATGAGAGTGTGGGAGGCCCCCAAGCAATTGGGGTGGGTAGTAGCCTCCCATAATATCCTGTGGCGCAGCTGGGTTCTCGGCAGGGAGCTGAGAGACCGGGCTCTCAGTCCCCCACACTGCCCCTCTTCAGTCGGTGGAAGCGCTCCTGGTGAGGACGCAGACCCCTGGAAGGAGGGTCGTGTGGACATCAGCCATCACAGTAATTAATGCGGTGGCTGTAAGTCGACCTAACATAGGTCAACTTATCCTTGTAGTATAGACATAGCCTAAGACATAAGCCATGAGCAGCGGAGAAGCTGGGAATGCAGCATCAAGGAGACACTCCCCTTACAACACAGCCTTCACTCTGCCCTGTTGGTCCCTGCTAGGGGGTGTCCCTCCAGGGGATCCCAGCACCGCACTCCTCCCTCAGCCTTGTCAACCAGCATGACCCAACCTTCTGCAAGTGCTCTCCAGATGAACGGGGATGCTCAGAGCACAGAGAAGGTCCTGCCGCTGTATGACGAGTGAGTACAGAGGCAATCGCCAGTTTTGGTTGGGATGGGGAAGGTGCTGAGATGTGCCTGCTCCCTTCTGGCGTCTCTTTGGGGGAAGAGTTAAGGTTGGGTGGATCCGGACAACAGGCCTCAGCCCGGAGTTGGGGAGGAGTTTTGATCTCCATGGCCCCTTCAGTTCCTGGCCTTTCTGCTGGGCCAGGAGGTGACCTAGTGAAAAGCACCTCTAGGGTGACCTCCCACCTCCGATCTGGCAAAGCCTCCCACATACCCATCTCACCTGATTCCTTCCCATCTAACAATCCCCCCTGCCTCCCAGTGACAAGCACTCCCAGCCCCTGCCCGAGCTCTGACAATCACGCACATCACCTGAGCCTGGCGTGTCGTGCAAGCCTTCCTGTAGTCCCCGAGTGATAAATGCACCTGACTTGACCTCACCCCCAGTGACAAGCACCCCCAGCCCCTGCCCGAGCTCTGACAATCACGCATATCACCTGAGCCTGGCGTGTCATGCAAGCCTTCCTGTAGTCCCCGAGTGATAAATGCACCTGACTTGACCTCACCCCCAGGGACAAGTGCCCCCTAAGCCAACCCTGCCACCCAGATGTCAAAACCCTCCATCCCCTGCCTTGGGGCAACATTAAGAAGGATGCTTCAGGTTTTTCTGTTATGGCTCTGGCCTCCTTGTGCAAGCCAAGAGAGAGAGAGAGAGAATGTGTGTGTGTGCGTGTCACCAAGATGCTCAGCTGGCGTAACATTCCATGAAACAGTGCCCAGTGAAATTCCAGAACCTTCAGCCAAAGGGCAGCTGGCTCGCGCTGTTCTCTGCCTCTCTGCTGACATCTCCCGTCCAGTGTGAAGCGCTGCACGCATGACTGAGAGATCAGGGTTGTTCCTCGGATACAGGGTGCAGTTTGTTTCCTGGGGTGGGGGCAATGTTCAAGGGTGAGCAGAAAGGCCTTCTGGGGGTAACGGTGCCAGGGTGCCTCTGGCCAAAGCTGGCATTGTGTGCTGACCAGTAACACAGGTCCCCGCTTCAGGAGGTAAAGAGACAGCATCAACTTAAAACAAAAATCCTCCTTTGGTGTGAAAATCATTTACCTCCTATAGTTCCAAGCAACTCCCCTAAGACTGCAGTGGCTGAAAGGGGCTGAAGAAAAAACTATATTTCTCTCTGTGTTTTCGGTTGAATGACCGTGCAGCGACCGGCAGCACTTTGTGTAGAGCCCTTGTCACTGAGTCCCCAGGAGACACTGACAGTCAGTCCCCCCCTGCTGTTTGTGTGCCTCTCCAACAGCAAGGGGGGGGGGCGGGATTAGCCGTAGGAAAATAAAATAATAATAATGCCTAGATCAGCTCTAGCGCTTCTCATCAGTCGATAGCAAAGTGCTTTACAAAGGAGGTCAGCAGCCTTAGCGTTATCCTTGTGGTTATACAACTATAAAAACTGGCAGCGGGGCTCGGGGGGAAGATGCAGGGCATGAAATGACTGCAAATGCTTTTTTAAAAAATCACCAGATTTCAAGTTGACAATGGCCCTCTAAAGAAACAGCTGGGCCGACAGCTCGAAGCCGGGGAGTACACACACAGCATTAATGAACATGTCCCATTCCATTCAGGACAGGAGAGCAACACCTCTGCTGGTGCATGAGCACACACATGGCAGCACGCACACACACATTCGTAGGTCCGGCACGTGGGAGCAGTGTTTCACACAGACACAGGTCTGACCTATTCCATCCTGCAGGGGGCGGTGTTCTGCATACACATTTTGCATGGGCCCAGCTTCTGATCTCAGTTAGACTGCGGTGAATCTGAAATCAACCCACTTTTTAATAGGGCTGCTTGAGATTTACATGGACATAACTTTGCGCAGAATCCGGATCACTGACTGCGGGAGGGGTGGCGGGGAGGTCCATGCACTCTGTGCTAGAGAGTAGAGGCCAAGACACTAGATCACCCCGCACCCCCACAGGCTGTGAGGGGGCACTTCTTGTTCATCTTCAGTTCACATTTCATTTTATACAACCAACTTCTACGCTGCAGGCCCCAGGTGTGACTGGACTTGGCACGCAAGAGTGCAATGAAATGAATGCAATTGGATTACCGTAGCCAACTAGTTCAGCGCGCTGCGTTCACATCTGCTTTGGTGAGCAACATCGGCCCACGAAAGCCTCTAGGCTCTTGACTGGAGCTAATTTGCTTCATTGGTTGAATTACTGTTTCAGATGCCCTTTGCCTCAGGAGTAATCAGAATATCAACAACTGTTTCCCTCTCCACTATTTACTGCCTTTTGATCTCCTCATTTTGCAATGCAGAATGCACCAAAGAAAACAGAGAAGAAAGCAGTTTTCTGATGAAACCAGTGCTGGAATAGGAGTCAGTAATTAGTCCTAAACAAATCCCATAGTCAGTGGCTGACCTGAAACACTGAACAGCCTGACTGGGGAGGAGAAAAAACGGGAACAAAAAAATGTCAAAAAGGTGCTATCAGGGTCCATATAGTACAAGAGGCGGGATGGTCATGGAGTTCAAAAACAGACCTGGATATCAGCAGTTCTGGGTTCAACTTCTGTTTCTGCCTCTCAGTGTGTAACCATGGACAAGACATTTAACCACTTTGTGCCTCAGTTTCCCCATAAATTAAATGGTGTTAATGATACTCCCGTCTTTTTGAGGGGCAGGGAGGTCTTTAATGGTCCTGATTCTGTGCAGAAGACCCAGGAGGTGCTCAGCTGCCTTCACGTTGGCCTCAGAGTCCAGCTGCACAGATCAGATTGCAGGAAGGTGCTTTGTGATCACAGGATAGAAGGAATTACGCAGATGAAAAACATTATCGTCAGTGCCTCAGTCGATATCAAAGTGACGAGTGTTTTGGAAATGCTAAGAGACTGTAGCAATGAGCACATCCTTGTGCTGATTTGCATATTTCCTCATTCTCTGTATTATAATACGGATTTCTAAGGCCTCCATCCTTGCGGCGTTCGGCCACTATGATACAAATGTATATGTACATTGAGTCCTGGCTTCCCCTGAGGGACTGTCACAGAGATGGGCCAGGGTCTCGGCACTTAGATCCAGACCTGGGCTTTTCCCCAAGTCCGGGGCGGCGTGTTCAGAGCTGGGGTTCTGGCCTCAGGGTCGTTACCAAGAGAGCCAGGACATTCGGCCCCTAGTCAGCACTTTCCCCGAAGTGCAGGGCTGGGCTGGGCTGGACAATGGGCCCAGGAGAAGCTTTTCAGAACAGGGGCGGCTGAAAAAGGGTAAGACTGGACAGTAAAGAACACCCTTGGGGGAGGGAGGCCAGCTGCGAGCGGGTAGCTGGGGGTCCGTGTCTGTGCGTCTGTCCAGCTGCACACATCCCTGTACGTGGTGGGCACTGGGGCGACAAATGCCAGGTCAGAGCGAAATGTTATTAATGCTTCATGAAGATCAGTGTGTCCGTGAGTCCGTCTGTTTGTCTCTCTCTTGAGCGGTGTGTCTGTCCTACTGTCTTTCCCTCTAGCTGTCTGTCTGTCTGACCTCTCTGCCTCGCCCCCCTGCACCCTCTGTCTGTCTCTCTGCCCCACCCCCCCGGTCTGTCTGTCTGTCTCTCCTTGCCCCCCTGCACCCTCTGTCTGTCTCTCTGCCCCCCCGTCTGTCTGTCCTCGCCCCCCTGCACCCTCTGTCTGTCTCTCTGCCCCCCCAGTCTGTCTGTCTGTCCTCGCCC
>NC_048299.1:279205594-279205952 GCF_013100865.1 Trachemys scripta elegans | reverse complement strand
ATGGGAGGGCGGGGGTGGAGGCCCTGGCATGGGAGGGGGAAGGGGGCCCTGGCATGGGGGGAGCTGGATTGGGGGGAGCAGGGGGCAGAGAAGGAGGGGGGCCCGGTATGGGGGGGTGGGGTGGAGGAAATGGGGGCCCTGGTATGGGGGGAGCGAGGGGGCAGAGAAGGAGGGGGGCCCGCTATGGGGGGGGCGGGGGTGGAGGCCCTGGTATGGGAGGGGGAGGAGGAAGGGGAAGGGGGCCCTGGCATGGGGGGAGCTGGTATGGGGGGAGCAGGGGGCAGAGAAGGAGGGGGGCCCGGTATGGGGGGTGGGGTGGAGGAAATGGGGGCCCTGGTATGGGGGGAGCGAGGGGGCA